>NC_134276.1:189769853-189777353 GCF_949628215.1 Phalacrocorax aristotelis
TATTGTACAGTATTTCAATAGCCGTTGACCTAATTAGTGGTTTAATCATATTCATTTACTTACATATTTAAAAAAATATGCAGTGAAGTAATTTATGTTTCTGCTTAACTCCAGCTTTGAAAGCTAAATGTTTTAGATAAAGTGAAAAAAAACCCAAACCCTTCAAAAATATTCTCTTAGCTTGTCTAATTTTTTGTTCTCACACATTCAGCTATGTCCTTCATATTTGGCATTTTGATTTATTAGGCAATCTTAAGTATTAAAGACTTTTAACATACCAGCGCAAGACTTCAGATGCATTGTGCCTTGTGTCAATGATGAATTAATTCCAGCAGAGCACAAAAGTTACCATTATTTAAGCCTAGCTCCTCACCTCTGCTTTTACATCATAGGCCAGTTTCAAAAGGCTGAAGTTTAGGCTGTGTCTTAAAAACTGAAAGGAGGTGAGCGCGTGAGCCTGCTGGAGAACGTCAGCTTCATGGTGTTGAGCGCTGGGCGCCATAGGTCAGTCTTGCCTGTGGATCTACCAACATGGGCGCCATGACGCTGGGTCACGGCTCTGGGGGTGCTGCCTTTGTTCGGGGGGCTCACTCCGGAGCAGGCCAGGCAGCCCCGCTGCTTTCTGCAGGTGGTGGATTGTGACGGCTCCAGGGCGGAGGGGCGGCACGCAGGGCGCTCTCCGCTCCATGAGGGCACCCAGCCGCCGCCACTCGTGGGGGCACGCGCCCGAACTGGAGCCCAGATTCTCCTCCGCCTCAGCACGTGGGAAAGCGCCATCGAGGGGTACCCGGCAGCGCGGGGCGCGCTCCCGCGGCCCGCCGGGGGCGCGCCCGGGGAGCGGGAGAGGCACGGCCAGCATGCACCGGGGCGGGGCGGGGCGGCGGCACCGCGGCGCCCCCTGGCGGCAGCTCCGGCGTCGCGCAGCCGCTGCCGCCTCTCGGCGGGGCGGCGGCCCGGGGAAGGGACCGGCTCCGCCGCCGCCACCGGCCCGGGAGAGGCGGCCAGACCGACGGCCCCGCAGCCACCACCGGCCCCGCGCCCCGGGGCCTGGGCGCCAGCGGAACCTCTACCTGATGGGGCAAAACGAACCCCACGAGGCCGTCGTTCGGTACACCCTATCATAAAGTAAGGAGGTCTAATTGAGCTACGGCTCTATCCTGCTATTTGTACAAATAAAAGACCACGTCTTGATGCAAAATAAACACAAAAGCACTGTTGTGACTATAACAGGGAGTCATATACTAATTTATATAATAAGTGGTTGTGCACGCTTTATTCAAGATTATGGCTGCAAGAAATGGCATGAATTGCTGGGTGTGTTTAATGCTGGATTATAGCAATTTGAAACATGTCAAACACATGGCTAATGCCTCATGCTTCACTCATTCTTGCGTAAACCTGCATAGCCACCATCCATTATACCCTTGGTAACAACACAATTCTGCAAGTAAATATTGTTACACTAAGTAACCTTTCAATTCAAGTTGTTTAGGAAGAGAAAATGCAATCTTGTGCAGTCAGTTCCAGTGTCAGTTTAATGTTTCAAAAGGGAAGTGGTGTAGAGAATAAGTATCTGTACAGTGACTCGCCGGCTTAAAACACACACGCGTGCCCGTGTGCGCACGCGCGCGCGGAAGACGCGCGATTCACTGCAGGAGAGAAAAGTAAAACTGTAGCTTCTAACTTCACAGGGCTGGTATTTCTGTTTTGGTGCGGGTGATTGCCTGCATACCCTGGCAGAATTATACATCCGACCTGCAGTGCAGCCGCACGCTAAAATAATCTACAATTCCATTCTCTCTCGCAGAGAGCAGCAAATATTTTCCCTATAGCTTTGTTTAAAATTCCTGGTAGCAGAGCTTATATCTCACCTTTGGCAACAAGAGTTTGGGAATCGCAGCAGAAGTAGGTGCTGGTGAACGTGCGTGTCTGTGAATGTGGGTGCGTGTGTGCGTGCCTGTGTAGGCACGCTCATGACTGACAGTGAGTGTGACAGCAAAAGAAAAAGATAAGAATTAGGAACTGTGAATGTGTATAAATGTCTGTAAACAGGGACCTGTATATTTTTTTTCTTGTCCTATTTGAAATACTAAACTTTCAGCCTTAGTATCTGGCAGTCATTGTATTTCCTTTGTATTTATTTATGATTACTACGCTAACAACCCGCACTGCTGTTGTAAAAGCAAGAAAAGAAGTGCATTAGTTTGCTTTGTAAGGTGCTGCAGGTTCAAATTATTCTGCCACAAATAACTGAAATTACTTCTACATAGATATCAGAAACAGTTCTTGTTTAGATATTTTCAGTGCTTTAATTTGTGAGGGTTTATAGTTGACAGTACATACACACACACACACATGTATAGATGCGTGTGCATGCGTGTGTGTGTGGGGGTCTGTATGCAAGAGAAAAGAAGGGGGGAAAAAAAGGATTCTGTGCTCTTGCTTTTTCCAGCAGCCCTTTTTTAGGTGCCGGCAGTGAGAAGGGGGCTGTGGACAACCAACACAGAGCATTACTCAAGCCAAAGTTTCAGTATTGTTTTTAAAAATGCTCCTTTACAACAAGAAAAAACATTTTACTTTTAACACGAAATTCTAGGGACTCTTTCTTCTTTGTAGAAATGCTTCAGTATTTCTTCCACTTACAAATAAATTACCCTTTCTAGGATTGATACTCTATAGTTTCATTCTCTCTGTACACAGCTGTTGGGTCAGATTTGTTGTTTTCTATTGCCAGAGTAGTGTTACTGGTCATGTTATGTTAAAGCCGATTCTGCTGGCTCACAGACACTTTAACTTAAAATGCAGAGCCCGAACTACACTCTGGGGCTTTGCAAGGATACAAAATCCACAGGACATAAAACCCTTTGGTTAATATGAACTGGAAGATGTTTAACCCTTCTCTGCTAATTGTAATGAAAGAGTCAGAGAGATGTAAAAAGGGGGTGGGGGGGTGGATGATGTATTTATTTATTAAATTTCTGAGTGTTTTCTAATGTTTTGATTATCTAACATTTACACCCCTTTGCCCTTTTAATGCGCTTGGCTAAATGTACCACTGTTATTGTCTAACGTTCGAATTTGTAAAAGATGAACCTGTCTGTTGGTTAAATCTTTGTTTGACTAAAAGAGGATTAATGTTTGAATTTCACGAATTTCCAAATCCTTGTAATGATACAGTTGATGAAGTGTTTTAAATAGATTTCCACTCTGATATACATGTCTTTTTATTGAAAGTAAATATTGTAAAAATCGGAAGGGGCTGCCTGCTCCCACAGTTGTGGCATACTCGCATTAGAATTTTCATATAACTACTAAGGGCAATCAGACCCTTTTCTCTGAATATTTTAAACATTGTACATGTAAAATTTATGCCTAATTTGAATACTTATTAGCTGCCTAATCTCAGAAAAGAGTATTAGCTTTGTTTTTGCCTTGTAAAATTAATCACTGCGTGTATCACATTTTCCATTTCTATTATTTTTCTTCACTGATGTTCGTAAGAGTGTTTAAGAACGGCTGTTTGTTCATAAACACATCTGGCACTGCTGTTGTTTACCGGGCTATAGCAGCTGCCCTCCTTTATGTTAACTGTGTTCGTGTTTGGGTTTTTTGCATCCTGTTTATTTTTGACCAGACCATCTTTAAATGACTCATCTTTTACTAGTTTAACTTTCTTCACAGAATATACACTTTCACTTTATCTTGTGGGCGCTTGTTTGTGTTAATTCATACAGCATTTTGATTAATATCCCGAGCACGTAGTTGAAGTTGTAATGATCCTTTTCCTGCCTTTTTTTTTTTTTTTTTTTTCCCAGAGAAAGGCTATTGCTCATACTTTGCAAGGGAACAAATAACTAAGTTCAATAATTAGGTTAAGCAGCAAGCATTGTTTCTTTCCCCGAGTTTGCTTACACATCCCTCTCCCTTCAGAGGTGTCTTTTAAAGTCACAGCTCGGCCAGGTTGTTGTGGGGACTCTTTCAGTATGTCGGGAGTGAGGGTGAAGGAAAGTGAGGTCCATTCTGACCCTGCGGGAGCAGGAGAGGACTTTGGTGGCTCTGAGAAGAGACGTTGACCTTTCCATATTGCAGATACAAAATGCGCCTTGAAATTCTGGTTTGTAAGGGCACGTTGGTTCTTTATTTACTGCAAAGATTTCAACTGATCTTGGCAGGACATCTCATTGCTATCCTGAAAGTACAGTATATTTATGCAGTGAAAATGATAAAACATTTATTACTGTAGAGAAGGTAATATGCATAATTTATGCTGTTTTTAGCACAATCATTAGTGATATTCTTGATAGATTTTATTTCCAGCTTTCATATCTAATACATGCCTGGAAAATTAATTTTATATCTTTCATTTATTTGCCTATGTTAAAATTGAGTTTTAAGTCATCTTCAAGTGAACAGTTTGATTGCTGCTCATGCATAAGCTTAATTACTTCCCAGGAAGGACAGTATTAAATGTTTTAAATGTCAGAAAAATAAATGAATATCAGCCGTTTGATTAAAAAAATAGGCAATATCTGACGTGTTTGCAGCAGGAGCTTTTTCTTAAAATGCCTCCGAGGCAAAATTTTATTTAGTCACAAAAAAGGAGAAGCCCATTATACTATTTATCATTGGTTGATACCATATGATTTGTAACACCCTTACAAAATTTTAATTTTGTATGATTAGCTGTGCATCATTAAACAACAGCCTTGCATAAGATATGCTGTAAAATTCTGACAGAATCAAGATAGTGAATATTTTAAATAAGGCTGTATAGTCATCCATGGTTGTCAAAGCTAGATAATAGGAAATATAGAGCAGTGTGTGAAATCGTGCCTTCATTTAAACCGGTTTTATAGGTAGACTTTAAAATGTAGTCGTTCATAAATGCTATTGACCATGCTGCGTGCCTGGTGTGTTATTTTGGCCGTTAAATGTAAGCACACAACGATTGCTTATAGAAACCATAATTCCTGTGATTAGTATCTGTATGAAAGCAGAGTTTGCATCGCATTTCTTGGTAAACGGCTCCGCGAGGCTTTTTTCTTCTTCTAAAGATGCTGTCTGTGTAATTGGCAGAGAGGGACATCTTGATAATGGAAGTGTGAAGGTGTAACGCGTGTGTTAATTGATACTTCTTAATCACTTTTAGGTATTAAGTCATGATGCAGGAATCTGCGACAGAGACAATAAGCAACAGTTCAATGAATCAAAATGGAATGAGCACTCTAAGCAGCCAATTAGATGCTGGCAGCAGAGATGGAAGATCAAGTGGTGACACGAGCACTGAAGTAAGCACAGTAGAACTGCTGCATCTGCAACAACAGCAGGTAAGTTTGTTTTGCTTCCTGTTTGTTTTTAAACAAATAAAGGGCTGTTTTCCGACGGGCACCCTTCCGCAGACCCTCTGTGCGTGCTGAATGTGAAGTGTCGTGCAAGTGAAGAGCGTGGGGCGTTATTTGTTGTTGTTTTTGTGCATGTTAACGCTGAAACGCCGCGATCCTGTGTTCGTGGCGGCAACACCTTGCTGATACTGCTGCACACCGCCACACTCGCCTGGTGATTAAAATCCCATGGTGTATTTATAAAAGTTGTGCCGAAGCCTTGCAGTGCATGTTTTCAGAATCTGTTAGTTTACTGTGCAATTCGGTCGCGTAGGACGTGATGCAGAGCTTTCCACCAGAGGGCCACATTACTTGAGACTTCGCTTCCCTTGCGATGAATTGTTCCAAAGTCGGAGCTGGGGTGAAGGGACCAGAGTGACTTCTCACAATAAAGATGCTTTGCTGTCATAGGTGTAAATAAAAAATGCTGGTTAGTTCAGAACGACTGCAATAAAAAAGAGCATGTGCCTGTCTGTGCGTGCGTGAATGTAGTTTGGATGTGTGATTTTGAAAATATGGGAAAAGAGAGAAGCAGCTTTTCTATAGGTATGTTTCCAATCTCCCTTTTAAAACATGTTTTTACGTTTGTCTGTTTGTTTTGTCAGCGAGTTAATGGAGAACTGCTTTTATGTTTAAAACTGTAAAATTAAACCGTTGTCTGACTGCTGAGGCCATCTAATTATGAGATGCAATCAATTAATTTTTGTCACTGTAGGATTTCTTTTCCTTTTAAAACCTGCACAGACATAATTCCTTCTACTTTGTCTACCCTAAAGAGTTGCCTCCCCATCAGGGGATGCTGACTGTACTAATGCAGTGAAGCTCAAACTGTTTGTTTGGTAAACAGTTGGGGTCTGATTCCGCAGAGTGCCAGTACCTGCTCTGAACTCCTGAAAGTCATCAGTGTCTGGTCCTCTCATCTGCTGAGACCACTCAGCACCTCTGGAGTCCAAACCCTTAATTTGTAAATACTGAGGCGTTTCATTACCATGTCAGGTATTGCGTTAATGGCAGGAAGGTTGTCTCCCGTAAGATAAAATATTATAAAAATCCTGTTTTATAGAAACATGTTTTAACATGATAGATAAATTGCATGTGTACGGGCCTCTGAAATAACAGGTCATAATAGCTCTTAAAACTGAATCATTCTTAGTGCTGAATTCAGCAGTGTACACTAGCTACATTTATAGTTAAATATTTTAAATGGTGGCAGAAAATGTAGAATTAAATAGTTGTAGATTGAAATATGAGTAGTTGTTAAGGCTTAAATCTGTCCCTTGCTTCAAATTCAAGTGTATTCTGTTTTAACAACTGAGCACTTACAGTATTACAGTCTGAGGAAATACAGGTTTCAGTATCTTCATTAAGTTTTGAGCATGCTTACACCAATATATATACATATATGTATACTATTATCTATATGTGTACGCTGTGTGTATATACTGTTTTCATGTTAAATTATTTATGTGCACACACACACACATATATAAATTTAATATTGTTTTAGTTGAAAAGCATGCCGTCACCTTTGTTCAGGTGTTCAGATTATAAGAGCATTTTAAAATCTTTATTGAGAGAGAGTGTATTTAATTGGTGAAAATGTTTAGAAAACTAAATTTAAGTGAAAGACTTTAAAACACAAAAATACCAACAGAATAATGATGTGCCACTTACATGTTTCTCAAAGCAGCAGTCCTAGGCATTTGTAGACAATCTGTCCATACAGTCACAGATTCCAGTAGATAGCATTTGCAAAGACCACAGAGAATAACAACTGAAGATGAAAATATCCAGTTGAGTACTAATAACAGACAGGTTCTGAGGGGACAGGCTTAGAAGTGACAATCTTTTCTTCAAAACTGTGATTAGATCTTAAATAAGCAGGCAGGCAAAGTCAAACCATGGGTACAGTTAATAGGACTCAAGAGGCATTTTATGATAGGGTCTGCACCATAGGATTTAAATACAACTTGAGTTAGGAATATAAATCCTTCTATAAAATATGTTGATGTGAAACATAAACACTGGTAAACATGCAGTAGGATGTCCTTTAGATGATGGGCATAGCCTCATGCTACTTTTCTTCTTCTTTTTCCTATTTGGTTTTTTTTTTTCTGTT
>NC_134276.1:189784853-189897353 GCF_949628215.1 Phalacrocorax aristotelis
TGAGTCTGCATAGTGGACATCAAACTAATCTACAAAGGAACAGTCAGTTGTATTAAAATGTCCTGCGGTATGCCAGTCAGTCAAAGAAACAAACGCCCTGCACATTCTCCAACACAACTGCGCAAATATTTTAAGCTATCACAAGACAATCTGAAGATCCTTCTGAAGCTCAGTGTGATTTGTAGGAATTAGATTGGGCAGCTTCTCTTCGTAAGAGAATCAAAATGGGTGGATTTTACATCTCTGAGTGTGCATATTAGGCTCAAAATTACTTTGTAGTCACTTTGCATTACTTTGTGTAGAGCCTTTGCAGCCATGGGGCTGTTTAAGCCTGAACAGAATGTTTATTATTATATTGCGTGGTATGAAGTGTTTATATATTGTTATTTATAATAATTCAAGCTTGATGTTGGATTTAGAGATTAATTAGCAAAACTAATGTGGTCTGTCTTTTAGGGATAGTAGTAACAAAGCACTGCCCAGAGTAGGCTGCTTCCAATGAGAAGCCATAGATGCTTCTAGTACTGACCTCTAAATTACTATTTGTTTTATTAATTTGAGGATTTATTTTAAATCTGTAAACTGATTATCTCTTCTTGTTCCCAGTGAATCCTTCCACCAGCTGGCTTTGGCTCTTCTTTCATGGGGTCTATTTTCCCTCATTCTTTCTGCTGGCTTTATATCTGTCATTGTTGGCTCCGTTTCTTTATCTAGCCTCCACATTGTGCTCCCTTCACCTTTACCCTTTCTCGTCTGTCTCTCTTGGCCACACAAACTTCTGCTTCTGTGTATTTTTCTCTATCAAGCTTGATGCCTGTGCGTATCAATCTTTTAGTCTCTTTTATTTGGCAAAGTACGTCTCTCTCTGGCTGTTGTAGTTTATATAGGAGATGTTTTGAGAAGTTGGATGTTTTGATCTCCGAATAGTACGTAATCGTGTACCAAATACTTGGAAATGCAGTCTTAAGAGACAGGATTAGCATGCAGTCCCATTCCAATGAAGTTTTTACCAACTTAATTCCAAAGATGCATCTAGCTAAGTGGTAGATAGTTAGCAAATGATTCTTGTAAAGACCAAATGTTACCACTGGAGTCTCTACTATTAAACTGTGCCTGAGAAATCCAGGGCTGGAAGGAATGATGAATCGCTACCCAAATCCAAGGAGCTCCGCAGCATGTCATCTCCCATCGAAATGGGTATATGTCTGCTCAGAAAGAAGGACTCAATAAGGTTGCAATGGTGATATTAAGTAATTTTCAGCAAGACCTTCAACATGAAAACTCTGGAAATGGATAGAGCCAAGGAAGAAATTAGCTTTTAGCCTTAAGATTTAGGTTGTGATGTAAAGCCTGTCTTCTCCCTGGGGTTGCCTAGAAGGGGAACAGTCTTGGTTGAATGAAGAGAAGAAGTAACTTCCTTGAGAAGCTGTTTATCTGAGCTAACTTTAAACTAGCTTGTGTGTGTGCTCTTAGCGTTGTATCTGCAGCGTTGCAGAGCACAGTAAAATCTCAACTGCCTGAATATTTACCCCGATTCTTTGACTTCTGTAGTTTGCCCTGAGCTGTGTCTGTCACAACCAGCAGTACCCACTAACCTAGTTAAAACTTAGCTCATGTATGGCTGTCTGCTTGTGCTGCAGTCATAGCAATGGGTGCAATGTAGATGTGTTTCCTTATAGTTACTGATTTCCTCTGTGCTGTATTTTGGTGTCCAGTTCCCTATGTTATGCACCTGATCACAATTGTTCATATTTTTTGGTCTTCAGGATGATATTGTAATATACAGCACATATATTTCAACATGTACATATGACATCTATGCATATGAGCAGGACATAAGTATATGTAATTTTAGAATGTGTTACTTTTATAAATCAAAACCAAAACATTTAACCTAATTTATGTTTGTCAGGATGCACAGAGTGATTCCAGGAGATTCCATATTTTTGCTTGTTGCTTTCTTTAGGTCGTATGATCTTTTTATATACTTATATTCTTCAGGTTCATCAGCTGCATCACTCCAAACTGTGCAAGAATCTAACTGTACTTTAAACTTTACTTGCCAGCTTTCACGTTTAAAAGCCTTCACACTGTAATTTGTCATCTCAGAGCACTCTTTCTTTGAAATTCCTTCATCAAAACAAAAAGAGGAAGGAAAGATTGCTCTTCCCTGTATCTCATATCTCCAGACATCCTATAAATAATAAACTTAGTGTTTTGTTTTATTAATCCTTTTAACTGTATCCTAAAATACAGAAAATGATAGCAAAGCTCTCCAGTAAGAGGGCTTTCCTTTCACAGATTATTCTTCCAGATGCAGCATCAGTCCATCATCAGGTGCACTCCAAACCTGTGCATCAGATTATTTTTTGTGCTGAAGACCTCCTACAAGTCTCAGAAATTGGAGTTTTATTGCCTAAAAGTTGTTTGTCGTAGGTGATTTTATGTTTTAGGTCCTCTTTTTCTGCCTACAGAATGTTCTGTGGAAGCCAGGTCATTTTGTGTTGGTCTTTGAGGCTTTGTTACCAGGAGAGATGGCAAAGAACAAGCCATAAGGAACCATCCAGTTCTAGATGGTAGAATCTGTGATCTGGTCTAGACAGCACTAAAAGAAAGCAAAATATGAATAACATGAAAAATGTGTCAGGGTTTCTATGAAACACTGCCTCATACAAGATGCTGCCTGTCTGGTGTTGATAGTGAACTTAGAAAGGGGTAGGAACCCCAGTATGCTTAAGGTGTTACTTCAAGCAGTAAAGAGAAACACAGTGTGAATGCAATTATCTTATGTGTGAGTACGTATATTTGTCCTGAAGGAGAACATCTCTCACATACTTCCAGGTGTGGAGCACACAAGGAAATAGAAATCCTTTGGGAGTAGGAATATATTTTCAACGAGCCCTTTTCAGAGCAGAAAAACCTCTCTAGCTTCCTGAATACATACATGTTCACGTTCTGTGTTTTAACGTGACAGTAATCACGTTTGGTCAAGCACTGGAACAGGCTGCCCAGAGAGGTGGTCACCATCCTTGGAGGTGTTAAAAAAGCATGTAGACATGGCACTTTGGGACATGGTTTAGGAGACATGGTGGTGTTGGGTTGACGGTTGGACTTGTTGATCCTAGAGGTCTTTTCCAACCTTAATGATTCTATGATTCTATGTTACAAAGTTGTCACCACAGCCGGAAACGTAGAGCAGATCCTGTGCAAGATCTGCTCTTCTTTACTTCCCTCATAGAGTGGACTTTCAGGGGAGTGGATGACAGTGCTTCAGGAAGTGAGTGTAGCTCCAGCTGAGGTGGTGACTATCATCATCTTAATTGGCATCCTTGGAATGATTGATGTGCAGTAAATGCACCACTAATGTTAATTGTGCGAAGTTTAAGTTTTTTTTTTCGTCATGTCTGCATTATTTCTCAGAAATCTTAAGAAATTGAGAACAGAAGCTTTAAATTATGGCTTTAATGGAAATTCAAGCAGGGTACATAAATAATAGGCAAGACTTAATGAAACAATTGTTTCTAGGTTTCATAACATTTGGCAAGCAGGTACAGTTGTGTCACTGTGAGAACATCAGTGAAGAGGTTAGAATTTATCTAAAATACATACTGTAATGAAGTACACACAAAAATATTTTTGTCCTTTTAGAAATGTCTTTAACATTAGCCTTTATCCATTTGAAGTCTGACATATTTCTCAAAGTTTTTGAGATCATACATGAATTAGAAACATGCTACCATACTCACAGATGTCGTTTGAGGTTTCAAAGACATAACAAACCCAGAGATGTTAAATGAAATCTGTCCTACAGAATATATTCTGAAGCATTGACTTAACATGGAAAACCAAGGAAAATGGGTAAGTTGATGCATTATTTTATTCCCCTCTACTTTGTATGAATCCTTAAAAATCTATTAAATCACTCAAACATGATAGTTACTGAGAGGTGTGCTCTGCATACCTGGTAAATATGCAAATGAAGGGGAAAGATGGCTCTGTAAAGTGTCCTTCTGGGTTTCAATGGCAATCAATATTAATATTTCTTAAATATGTTTTAGTGGCTAAATGCATCATGAAGTTAGAGTTTTAAATTATTTTCTATAACTGATTTATATAGAAAGAGTAGGGTTACTGTATTCAAAAGCAGAAGAGAAGGCAGCAGTGGCTTATTAGATTGGAAAGGACAAGGAGCTATGAATTGTGCTGGGGGCTGAAGTAAGCAGAGACCAGAGAAGGAAGATGAATTGTGGAGATGGAACTGAAGGTTAAGAAGCTCTGGAGCCCCTGGGACAGAAGAAACTTGGGTTAGGGACATCCATGCTTCTTGTGAGCAGAGCAGCCTTTGTGGCCTGTGATGCATCCAGGACAGTCCTTCCCACAGATGATGCTCTGTCTCCATTTCATTTCTTGCCTCTTGCCCACATGACTTGGCATTTCCTCTCAAATGAATCTCTCCACCTCTTTACAGCCCCCACCCATTCTTCCCTCTCAAACACACTGTTTTTATGGCCCCGGCTTCCCAGTTCACAGCCTCAACGCCTGTTGACGCTTGTCCTTTTCTTTTGGCAACCTCTGACCACCGGCAGCTCTCTTTGCCCACTGCAGCTGCTGGGCTCTTCACACAAGGAGAAAGTGCTTTGTTTTGTGGCATGGTATAGATATTGCACTTACTGAAGTCTCTGAAAAAACTGCTATGCTAACACGCCTGCCTTCCCTACTACTTTCAGTCAGACAAAAGAGAGCAAGTACGTGTATGAGGCTGAGAGCAAACTCATACGTGCTCAAGTTTAGTCATAATGCCTAACATAAACTCTCTTACTTTTAAAACCCAAGTCAATCTACATTAACAATATAAAATGTAGCTTAGGGAGCATGTTTTGCATTATTTCTGCTGCAGCAGAACTCTGAAAAATGCAAAATAAACAAAGCCAAATTTTATAAATTCCAGAAAAGTATACTGAAAGCAGTACTTTAATGTGTTTTGTTTGAGCTCTGTGGTATAGATTGCATAAAGTACTTGCATGAGAAACTATGAACAATGCTCTCAAACCTTAAAAATTGCATCATCCATTTTTTTAAGAGTCCAGTTGTGGAGTAATATTGTACAAAATGAAAGTAGAAATATGTTTCAGATAAATACCTTGGCACTGTGGATTTGTTTTGCACTTGGCCAGTAATCTCTAAGATTAGTGTTGGGTAGCTAATGTCTGCTAACACCAAACATTATTACTTGTTTGTGACTGTGACACACAGCAGAAACAGTAGGAGATGCATAACAGTAGAAACCAGAAAAACATAAATTTGACACAATAAATTTACATTGAAAGTGCTATAGGGAGCAAGCCTACTTAATTGAAGAGGACACAGGCACATGTTTATCTGCTGTGTTTAATAGAGAATGTGTAACATTCCTAAAAATGAGCATATACTTAAAGAGCTTAACTGATGCAAAGGTAATAACTTAAAAGGAATCATGGAATGAAAGCCTGTGTATTTCCTGAAATACATAATTTAAGGATCTTATTTTTACAGTCATAAAAAGTACGAGCTCATACTTAAGACAAATACTATGTTTAACATGTGGCATTGCTCCCAATTTCCAAAAGATACAGTTAACTTCTTTCAGTTTTCTGATTTTATCCTTTAGTCCTTAATTGTACAGTTTATTAAAGGGCTATGAGACTTAGTAAATAAGTAAATACAGTGGTGAGGTTTGTAAGCAATTGCACCATGTACATTTTCATGTGTTCCAGCACAGCAGAATGAGTTAAAACATCACCACTCAATGCTGGGGCATTCTTTAAAGATCTTCAGCATATTTTAGGCTTTAGAGATCCAGACTTCAAGATGAGTGGGATCCAAAGTAGTATTAAGGGGAAAAATGTATGTCTTTAAAATTCCAGTTTAAGTTATTTACATTGGAATGAGTTTCTTTTTTAAAATAGCCCAGCTGAAATTTAACATTTACGGTATGAAAATACTTACATAGGTCCAAAACTGCTGCAGCCTATAAGAATTTAAATAGATTTTAAAAAGACCTGTTGGATCCATGAATTGTCTTCAAATTGCAATGAAACAAAGGCTTCTGCTTTTTTAACTGCTGTCAGAATCAAAGGAAGACATGCTACATTTCTAAGTATAAATGTTGCCATGTCATCCATTTAAGTGTCTATCATTAAAATGTTTTTAATTAGAGTGCATGCTAGTACTTACCTGTTTTTTATTGCAGATATATGTTTCTGTGGCACAGGAACATGTTTCTGTTGTCCCTCAATGGACATGCTAATTCAAGGCTGAAAAATCCCGTGGTAACTAAAAGGGCAATCGAACTTGTTTTCCTTTTCCAGATTATTTCCCTGGCAGTTGAGTACCTAGCTCATTTTAGAAACTGTGGGAGGATGTTTCTTTATGTATCTGTATGTATCCTTAGCCACTTTTGAAAATATGCCTCTGGTTACCAGAAAGTATTGGCCAGTTCACTTACTACAGTGAAATAGCCCTTGTGTAATAAATGACTAAACTTTAGGTACTTTAATAATCTAATAAATACAAAACAGCTTTAAAATAGTATTTTGAATCTAATTTTAATTTCCATCTCAATGCACTGTAGCAAGATAAAGCAATATTATTTTCTAAATAAGAAATATATCCAACTTAATTAAATGAAAAAAAAAAAAAAAGGAATTGAAATGTGCATTACATAATAGCCAAAAGAAACAACTAATTTAACATAAGAGCTCATGTTTTATTGAGCAGCAGCATAGCCTAATAGTTCAATGAATCGGTGACAAAGAACTTTTGCTTAGGCAAATACAAAACAAGCTGAAAAATCTACTATTCAAATGAAGGGTTCCTGCATGCTGTTTTAAATTGTCATTAAAAATGGTGATCTAAACCCTTTGATTTAAATCAATCCATCCTGTTAAATGGCTGAATGAGATTTTTGTGAGGAAAAAATATAAAATGTGAACTGTTTACCTAGGGGACCAGAACAACACTCTTGGAGCTCCTCCCTTCCCTCTACCCACCTTTTGATAAGTATATCACAAGTCTTTTAAAGTACATTTTCTTTACCTGACACAAATAAACAGGAGTTGACCCTTCCCCCCCTCTCCCCGCCCCTCCCCCCCCCCAATTTTTCAGTGCATGCAATACTCTAAGTACGTGTTTACAAATTTTAAAAAACAGAGAGTGGGTTGGACAGGTAACAGACTGGTCTGGAGAGCTGCTTCAGCTCACCCTCAGAAATGTGGGTCAGTTTACCTCGTGGTGGAATTGAAAAGCTCCCTTTATATTTGCTCTGCTATTTTGGCGTGACAAATGATGGTCTTCATTTCTGAGGTTTATCTGGTGTCCGGGTCATTAAACACTGAAAAGTGAGGTTTCAAGTGTTTTTAAAGGCAACTCTTAGGGAGATATTTCTGAAGGCCACTGGCGCCTCAGCGAGCCAGGTCCCCCAGGCTCACTCCTTAGCCCTCAGAGGGAAGCAGACATCCATGGTATTGCACGTAGCTGGGAAGACGGAGCATATTGAGCTCCTTCAGTTGACCGCAGAGCCAACAGACCTCAAAGTGATTTCTTTTTTGTAGAAAGAGTGGCCAGTCTGAAGCTGTAGGAGATAAGCATATGGTTCCCGCAAAGATCTCCTGTGGTGAGAGTCCCTCTGGCTACTGAGTGTGGGGAAGGTGAGGAGGAGCGAGTTGCCCTGGCATGTCCTGCTGGCCCATCTCACTGCACTCACTAGTCTCCTGGGCAGGGCTGCAGAGTGGCTGCGCGTCTCATCCATGCCCTTGGCAGCTGTAAGGGGTCTGGGAAGTTAAAGCGAGGGGAGCAGTCACTGGGTGGTGGCTTGGAGAGGGGTGGCCAAAGGGGAAGAAGAGCCAGAGGGGTTCGACAAGGACAGAGGAGTTGGAAGGAAGGAGCTGAGAGGTGGGAGAGGCCAGCTAGGGCCAAGAGGATAGAGTGGGTTTGGGCAGTGACCAGCAGACTGGTAGGAGGGGAAGGATGTAGGGGAGCTGAAAGAGAGAGAGATGTGTGGCCTGGATCATGTTTTCTGAAGCTTTTTTTCATTATTGCAGCCTTGCAGTATGCCCTGCATCGTCCCAGTGGTAACTCTTTTTTTCTGATAAAAATATACTCAATTTATTAAGAAATAGACATAATGCTAATAATGCACTTGCCTAAGTATGCATAGTGTGATATACTTGTAAAAGTATTTACAGTCACAGCATATATGTGATAGTGAATTAAGTATATTTTTAAAATTGTTATTCTTCAGCACTCTACACTTTATTGCATTGGTTCTTTGCCTGCATAAAGTTAGTGCCTCTGTAGTAGAATCTGTGAACACTGTGACAGGAGCTGGGCAGATCGGTCTAAAACTTCATGTTGTGCAGCCATGACACAGTAATGCTTCTCAGACATATGATCTCTCATAATTTGAACAACGTCTAGTAATTTGGATGCAGAATCCTCTCAGGACTGAGATGGGATAGTGCCGTGTGGGTTGGTTGTTCTCCCTCCTTCCCGTGTGGAGGAGTTGTCAAGCACTCAGTTGGAAGCGTTCGTAGACACAAAATACTCCGCAGCAACAGACCCGAGGTGGTAAAATTCAGACTGAAACTCAGTATAGAAAGGTATATGTTATTAACATGCTATTCATACCAAAAGACTCTGATATTTTATATACTGTGGGTAAAATCTTGTCCCTGTTCAATATATGAGGCTAGAGTTTCACCCTGAACCAAAAGAAATGTTTGTAATAGTAAAAAGGCAAAGAAAGAAAACCCTTCAAGTTTTAGGTATTTAAATATTTATGGATTCGTAGATAATTTGTTTTTGATTTTGCAGGGATTGTACAGTTTTACATAAATACTGGGAAATCCTTCTATTACTGATGCCTTCTGGTACTTATGCTGTCCCACCTTATAGAAATCAATTAAAAGGCAGTTTTAGCAAGCTGTGCGTATCAAATTTATAGAAGAGGCTCTCATCAAATTAAAATTAAGGTAACGTTTCTGCTCTGACGCTGCTCAAAAAAGAGGTGAATTTTAATACAATACCTCTGCCATCTGTAAGAATTTATAATAACGAGCCAAAATTGAAAGAGATAGAAAGGAGGAAAGGAGTTAAAATGAATAGCTGTACTGCACTACAGTGCATCTGATTCCACCTGTTTCAGCTCAAACACTATTATAGGGTTTTTTTTAAAAAAATGTTTTTATTAATCTCTGAAAATGACAGGTGTCAAGAGCCTTTTGTGATACACATGCAAAAAACTTGCGGTCAAGAGGTCATATCACTGCAATGTATTAGGCAGTAGCCTTCTCTCTTGTGGAATTTTCCTTGTTTGAAGTGTTTCCAATGAAAAATACTTGCTGTAATGCACATCAGTAAAATGATCTATTTGGGAACAGCTTTACATGGTAAAGGAAGCTATGAGAATACTTTGGTATTGTGTATGTCTTCTCTCTTAACAGTTGTTGTTCTGAACTCTCTGGGATCCTAAAAGCACACAAAAGATATATGGCTTACAAGAACATATGTGTTTTGGGATTGAATTTTATAAATACTATTCTTGTTGTGAAAACAACTTTTTGCCTTTTTTTTTCCTTCATACTCTTTAAAGAGATACCCTGAATAGGAAGCTGTGTATTTTGCTAAGCTGCCTTCCAGTATTTTCTTTGTATTTTCTTCACTGGCTAAGAGCACCACAACTTGTAAGAAAAAATGCAGTATGCAAAATAAGATATTTACTCACACACACAGAGAAAACAAAAATGGAATGGTTTGACAACTTGCTTTAGTGTGCTTAAAGTAAAGGCAGTTGTTATTTCAAGGCAGCCATGTATGAGGCTGGATTCAGAGCCTCTCCTTGAGCTCTGTGAGCCGAACTTTGTCTTTGGGCCCATCAAAGCCTGAGCATATACGTGCCTGGGCAGGTATTTTCAGTCAAGTTACGTAATATGCTACGTAATCATTAGGGGGGAAAAAAAACCCAAAACAGTAGTGGTGAAGATTTTGAACATTATATAAAGTTCAGTTTTGAAAATGTGTCTTTTTTTTCTTTGAACACCAATCTCCAAAGCAGTTTGGCCCAGAACCTAATGAAATAGTTGTACGGTGTGGTGATCCACCTTTATTTTCCATTTTCGTTCAATTGTTTTAGGTAGGTGTGGAGAAGGCAGATTAGTGACAAAATTGCAAAGATACATTACAAACCAGCTTTGAGATACCCACATCAAAGTAGGATCTCTAATTAGGGATTTAGGAAAGCTGGATTATAAAAATGTGAACTGGTCAATTGTTCCTAAAGTGCCCTGAGGGGAGGAGGAAGTGCTCTCTCAGCTCTTCCGTGCCCCAGCATCATGCATGGGGAGGACTGGGGGACTCCGGGAGTGTATGCTTTTAAAAGGGAAGTGAGATGAGGAGTGGGTTTTTTTCTGTCTCTGGCAGAAACAAGTTTATTTTGTTCCTCTGGATCGGGATGAAGACCAATACTGCTTGCATCACGTGGGTTTTGATTCAGGGAAGTTCTGCAAGATTTACATTGCAAATCGGTAGGAAATTATATTTTGATTTTAAAAATATTATTCCTAGTTTCCTTTTGCTTCTGGCAGTGTTTGTGCAGCATGTTTATGTGTGTGGGCAATTGAGGATTTAAAAATAATTGTCCTGCTAATCTCTATCATTTTGAGAGAAGGGGATAGAGGAGACAAAAAGGACTCCAGGATGGAATATTATGATGGTTACCAGGGCTGAGGACTTGAGCAAAAGATAAACTTTTTTATTTAGAAGTCTTTAATAGCCTAGTAATTTTGGATGAGACCGGAAGAGCACTGCAGAGGCAGCATAGCCTACTGCATCTACAGGAGGAAAAAGAGGAATGCAAAGGTAGGGGATGGTAGTTACAGGTAATCGGAAGGCAGTGAACATGGAAAAGAATGGAAGAAGAGTCAGTGAGAGTAATGAAGCATAGAGGTATCTATACCCATAAGAAACTTTACAAACAGTATTTTTTTTAAAATGCTCAGTGTTATGCTTCGAGCCCACAATTTACTGATAGCTGTTTTCAATAGTTTGAGCAACAAAGACTGATAAGAAATATGAAAAGGAGAAACAGAAAACAGTGTCTGGGAATGAACAACAGATCAGGAATTCCATCGCATTTCTGACTGCTGTGTAAAGCCTGTTCCTCACTGTTATCTCATTTTATGGTGTTCCCTAGAATGCACAAAATGTTAGATGTCAAGATCATAGCAGTGAAATAGATGTTATGAACTTCTATTCCTAGTTAAAGAGTCTATCTCTAACAATCTACTGAAAATTGTTATTTTGATGCATTTGTATGTATGGTGATCTTCAGGGGTAAGACTAGAGGGCTAGCTGTTATAGCTATGGTGGGATGGGAATGAAAATGAGAGTTTAGCTTTGTGTTTTGTGAGGATGAACAATTTGGACAATAGGCCAATTCTGAAGTTCAGGTATGATACCATTGCCAACATTAAATATGTAACCACCATTCTGGTAGCTGCAACAGCAAAAGGAGAGACCAAACACAGAAATTATAGTTGCATTTTTTTAGCTTTAACTATTTTTAAACAGCAAAATATCAGAACCTGTTTAGAACAAGATAGAAAAGAAAAATCCGTAAGGACTGACGTTCGGATTTGCTAAAGGAAAGGCAATGCAGAAGGAAGGACAAAGGAGTACACAGAGAAAAAAAGGGACAAGCAGAAGCAGGAGGAAAGAGAGCTTGCAGAAGACAGAATTAGACTTTAGGAAAATGTTATCACTTCCAGGATAATCTGTGAATGACTGAATGTGACAGTATGGTATTGAACAACTCATGAGCAACCACTGCAAATGTAGTTAATACATAAACACAGTATTCTATCTTAAGTCGTTCTGAAAACTTCCCTCTGACATCATCTGCTATGATACTAGATTGATGGAAATGTCTTATACTAAATTTGTACTCCAGCCTTCACACTATCTTTGGTCTGTCAGCCTAACAGTCTGCACACAGCTTCTAATGTCAGTGGCATTACAGAGTTAAGGCCAAAGTTCATGTATTTTACCACATCCTGGAAATGTATTTCATTATTTTTAATAAATAATGAAGATTGGCCTGGAAGCTTAGGTTCACAGCTTTGATTCACTTAGTAGCTGTATGTCTTCCATGCATGAACAAAGTTTTACAGAATCATAATAGAGTATACATAGGAAGGGACCAACGTAAATAATGGTAGTGCTTTGGCATGTAACTAAATAAGAAGCAGTTGAGACTTACTTTCTCAAATTTTGGATGTAGAGATTCTTGACAATATTCAATGGGGTGGAATAGGAAGCTGAAATAATCCTAGATAAGGTGGACAAATAAAAGCCATAACAAGTGCATTAAGTAAAATTTCTCTTCCAAAGTATTGAAAGCTCTCAAAATCCAAGGTTCCCTGAAAGGTGACGTGTTCAGTGTTTCTGAGGACAGCACCCTAGGTCGTTGATGCAAGACAGAAGAGCGTGCAGCTTTCTTAAAAGCATGTTGGGGCATTAGTGAGATCTGAGTAGTTGTTGGTTCCTGTGCCAACTGTGCTATAACAGTTTTCAGTAACTTTTGTGTTCATTCATTAGTTTGGGGCTTTCATGATGTGTTCCCCCATTTTACAGAAAGTAGGAGACTGTTTACAAACTGTTTATTCTGAAAATAATTTATATACTGTAGGAGTTGAACATGCATGTTGAATCAAGATTTTAAAATGACCACACAATATTCTTGAGTGTTTATTTTTTTGTAGTAATTTTCTGAAGGGTTGCTCAACAGTGATGAATTAATTTCCCTTAAGTGCCCTATGTAACAAGAGAAAGAGCCGGCAGGTGGGTCCAGTCTGGTGTAACTAAAGTACATTAAAGACCACAAAATTGGAAGAAAATCTAATAATATAACTTAAAAAAAAGAAGAAACTTACGAGTGTATTAGCTCTGTCTAATATAGGGCTAATACAGTCGTAGGTCTCTTTTTTCTTTTCTGTTTAAATAACGAGTGTTCTAACTTTATCATACTCTAAGATAGTCATTTTTCTGTGGATAAATATTCCCAAATTTTCATAAACAGACTACTCAGTTTGGCAGCACTGATTATTGTTTCACCAGTGTTTTTCATTGACAAATGTCAGTGACTCAAGCAGCCAGAGACAAAGTCGAAATGAAGCATGTTGCCCAATTTTAGAAAAAAGTACCGCTGCCTGAGAACAGCACCCAATTTATTTTTAGATTGAAGTTATCTTAAAATCCTTAGAAGGATGACTTCATACTTTTTTTTAAATATTATGTCTAAAAGAAACACAAGTAAGATTGACGTATTTTAAAGTCTTTATTAGTGCTGTTCACACGCAGTATAAATACTGGAATATTTTGTGTTACAGATTTCATTTCAAAGTAGAATGAACATTTCTGCTCATTAACAGAATTGGAGGATTTTTTAATAGTTATGTAATACCTCTTAAAAAATCCAGTACAGTCTAGCTGCTACAGCCAATACATATATTCCCTTAAGCATTGCAAAACAAAGGTTTAGCATTGCATTGTGATTCAAAGAAACGATGCTGTAGGAGAAAACAGAAAAGTAATTTACAACAAGTCAGCAGCAGAACATTTTTATAGTGCTGTGTTCATCTCCATGGTCCCACACCTTCTTGATTGTTGATCAGATAAATTGGTATCTGCTCAGCCTTCTCTTCTGGCATCCAGTTCTGTGTTACCAGTGGCTTAATTTTGTTGGGGGCAATCTGTGGCTATTTCGGTAGGAAAGATTTATGCTTCATTTTTGCCGCTTGGGTGATGTGAATCAATTGTATTCAGGGATGAATACAGACCATTG
This sequence comes from Phalacrocorax aristotelis, assembly GCF_949628215.1. Classification (NCBI taxonomy): domain Eukaryota; kingdom Metazoa; phylum Chordata; class Aves; order Suliformes; family Phalacrocoracidae; genus Phalacrocorax; species Phalacrocorax aristotelis. The sequence continues at coordinate 189,798,730 of NC_134276.1, forward strand.
ATTTTAGAGGGCTTTGTATCTGCTCAGCACTTCCTAACAGTCTCTTATTTGGGTGTCTTAGGTTTAGGCACCTCAGTTTGAAAACGGTGTCCTAGTTGCATTTGCAGAAAGATGAAAGGGCTTGGTGGTATTGGTTTTTAGTTAAAGCAAGACAATTATGATTCATTGCTGAGCTGTTATATCCAGCGAAAACAGGCAAAGTGCTTCTCATCACTTAGGCATCACTGCAGTGCAGGATGCCAGGAAACTATAGCCTGGGCTCTTATCAAAAGACTATGTTTTGTCAAAATTTCACTAAGGAGGAATGAACCCTGTCTTGAGAGTAGCACTGGTTTTTTTTTGGTTTGTTTCTTTTTTTTTTTCCTTTGGCATGGAAACATGATCCATACTTGGCAATCAGTTTCAGGCGCCCCTTTATATAACTTGCTGTAATTCCGACATAAAAGAAGAACTTTTTGTCGGGTAAGGTAATTCAAAAGTGATCCAGAAACTCCCATGGCTACTTATGTATTGCTACCGTGATGTCCTGGGGCTCGTTGATAGGCAGGACTGGAAACCACTTTGTTTTGTGTTTATTTATGAAGTAGTTATTATATCATGCATGATAATTTATTCAATTCAATCACATAACCCTTTTGTGTAAGACTTGATTCACAAAAGCAGTTTAGGGTGGAGCTGGGATTAGATTTCAGAAGTCAACTTAGTTTGTAGGTCAGTCTGCCTCTGGTTGATAGCAAAACTTAATCAGCATGTCATCCTGAGATATATGGACATGGTCCAGGTGTGATTCCTGGCTTGTGCTTACTATGCTTATCTGAATTTGATTAATACACCTATGGCTTAAATCTTGAAAACATCCGTGCTAGGTGTGTTATATTCCATGAGTGTGTCACAGTAAACTTAAATTAAATAAGCTCTTTAGAGAAACTGGTCATGCCAGGAAACTTCATCAAATGTGTATTTGTACAAAAACCCACATATGTATATATCCCAGATTATAGTAGATGCAATGGGTGATATTTTTGCTGAATGTTGACCCAAGCATCACTATAAATTTCTGAATGAATGTCCTTTAATAACTTTGAAAAGCAGGCTTGTTAAAATCCCATAATTACAATCCTGTTGTGTTTCTCAATTGTAGTCTTCCAGAGAAATAAAGAAGACGAGTTAAGCTCGACTTCGAGTGTTCCCTCCAAATATTTCTCATTTTCAGAAGCGTCTGTGCTGAGTCTTCATGTTTTTGTGACTTGTACAAGAGTACAGGGCTGGCTTGATTCAATCCATTGGTTCATAGCAGTTCCCAAGCAGTGACTAGGAACATTAAGCTATGTGTTTACTAAACATTCTCTAAGTCTTGGCAGATTGTAAGAAGGTAGTAATAGCGAATTCCGATGAGGCAGACCCCATTGCAGTATTTTCAAAGTAAATCCAAATAAGCAGAATAAAAATCCTAAGTACAAAGCACTCCTGTTATGAATCTGTTGCAAATGTCCTGAGACAAAGGCAGTCTTCGACCATGTTCCATTAGTACCCTAAATATACTAGTACAATAAAAGCCTTGTAGCACTTGACTACCATTCTGAATTACATAACTTGTGGTATTTTTTTCTTTAGCTAAACATATTTTACTTCTTCAGTGCTTTATTCTGTAGTTAAAGAAATATGCTATAGTTCTTTGTTTAGAAAGTTGAAAAGATGAATAATTTATCTGCCTAAAATAGCGATTTTAAATTTATCTCTCTGAGAGCCACAAAGCAATTAATTTCTTCAATTATTTTGTTCCTGCCACCTGTTTGAGTGTTCAATGGCTGTGTATGTCAGTTTTAAATTTGTTAACCTAAGTGAGAGTAATTCTTTGGGAATTTCAGTATTTTTTGCTTCAGTTGTCATTGGCCAGATAAATCATGTGGTATTGCTAATAGAGAAGAAAATGTACAAGGTGGCACTTAATAATTAAAGATCACGAACCAGATGATTGTAAGAAGATTCTACTCAGCAGCTTAAGTAAGACAAATACAGTGTATTAATACTAACAAAGCTACCGTCCCATTATATTGTAAGTCTGATGTACACGCAGAAGCAAGGAGTTTCATATTAAGACTATTTTATTTCTCCCTTATTCTGGCTGTATAATGTAGCTAAAGAAATCATAAGACTTTATGATTGTGAGATACACAGAGTATAATTTAATCTCAGTTTACAGTTGTTTCACTTGGGTTCCAACCAAGTTCACAGGAAGAAGGGACAGAGGCTGCTGTAGATATCATTTTTAGTATGCTGTGTTACACTAAATGCTATAGGTGTAACTCTAGAAAACCTTAGGAGGTTTTCTGTGGAGGAGGACTCATAAATCTAACCAATTTTAATATGTACTTCAAAATAGACAAAATTATGTGAAATATATGTTGTGTATATGATTATGGCATCTCAGTTTATGTGTGTGGGATCTTTGATCTGGTTATTACATTGTCATTACTGATACAAGGAGAACCTTCTAACTGAAGAGTTATTAAATATTGAAATGTTCTGAATATATTACATGAAATTATATATTTAATTTTGCATAATATCTCAACAGAAATGTTTCAGCTGTTTTATATTTCGAGAAGATACTAAAATATAAGATCTCAATATTGTATGAACTAATAGCTTGACAAATTTCATAAATGCTGTTTAAGGAATATACGATTCTCTATACTTTGCTGTATGAATATAGAACTAAAGGAGTGTGAGTTCCTTGCCTGTGGAGTTCAGTCATCTCCATTTAAAACAAGAATCTCAGAAATTTATCAAACTCCGCATGAGTTTATTCAGCTCCAGATGCATGCATTCATGCATGCAGAGTTTGGATTTTTACAGCTAACAAAACTTGCAAACAGAGCAGGTAAGTGAATGGGGAGAGAGATAAGAGGTAAACAAAGTATTAGAAAATTAATTAAGAAGCTCTTATAACCAATCCAAGTAACTCATCCCAGGAAAAAAAAAAAACCTGAACACCAAATAAAAAAAATCCCAAGCAACAACAACAAGATTGTAGACAAAATCCTCACTTCATTACCTTCAGTTAGATTTTTGCCCTAGGCTTCAGTGAAGCCCAAAATTCACCCCGTGTTCTCACTATTAGCAGATGAGCCTCAGTAACAACCAATATTAAACTAGACTAAGATAGCTCTCTTGTTTTCTATAAATCAAAGATGTTCACATAAACAATTACCAATTTGTGGCAGACTGCCAAGTGTATGTTTCTTACTGTAACCACCAGTGATCATCATGGGGATTGTCATGCTTTTCCCTCTTGGAATCCACGTTCCAGAATAATTGTGCTAACAGCTTATTCACAGCTTGTTAAATCATACTTGATTCAGGGAAATGTTTGGGCAAAAGAGGGTGCCTGCAACATACTTCAAGAACAGAGCAGACAACCAGAAGTCTTCAGTGCTGTGGTAGCAGATTTATTCAGCTTGGTTTGGGAAAATGGCTTGGGGTTAAACACTGTGATGGAGCCCACATTAAAACCATTGGAAATGGTACACTGACTCAATGAAAAGATTGAGAAAATAACATATTTTTAGCTTCTTTGCCTTAAATAGCTTTAGTATCTTTCCCTTCTCCCTTTCACCATTATGGATCCATTGACTTTTGGTGAGATTTTGGCAGTAGTATTGTAAACGAGTGGCCACCACTTAAATTGTTTCCTATGTGGTATTAATGAACAGTATGGTACAAATGCTCTGTTTGATACCTCAGTTAGGATTTTTAGAGAGGATCCATAAAACTTCATAGGCAACCATCATCTGTCTGTCAAGGGACATGAGGTTAGCCCAGTCAGTAATGCGGCTTAACCGAACGCTTCCTTGCTGATCAGCTGACGCCTAACAGGGAAATGGTCCTTTGGGTTCAGGATCCTTGTGAGATCCATTCTTGTCCCTTCTAGCTACAGGGCAAAGTGAATCCTGAAGTTTTAGCTTGTGCTTCTTTACTCATAACCCATTTTAAGTTTTTGTGTAGCTCTCTTATTGGAAAACTTGCTTAAAAGTACTGAAGTTATGATCAGACACAAACATGTCTTAATCTAACCACAAACATAAGCTAAGACACAAGAGGAAAAATATAATTATTTCTCATAATAAGAGGTACAGCAATATTCAAACAAGTTTGTATTTTTAAAATGGGTAATCTTTCTTGTATCTATGCCAGCAAGACCATGTTTGACTTACAGGTTCGTCTTTATTTTTGCCTGTTACTGGCAAGCAATTCTATATGCACTCTCCCCCTTGAATTACAGTTGGAAATTGATTTTTTACATAAAAAGTTAAAAAATTTGTCAAGATGTCTAATGTTTTTAGTAACTGAAGCTGAACTATTTTTAAAAGGTACATGAGAGCCTGGTTTGATGTAACTAGTCATTCATGTTTAACTATTTTATTGTGATGCCATTGATCATGATTCCAAAATATTCTTCTTCACCGTTCTGCTCCAAAGGAGCCTCAGCACTTCGCAGGGTCAGGCAATAATAAGTAGTGATGGTGGTTGATAGCCCAGTGCAAAAGTCGGTATCAGTGGCATGACAGAAGTGGAAATTCAGAGCCTTCTCTTCCATCATCTTCGAACCCAAAACACCCACTGAAGTAAAAAATCAGGCAAATGTAGGTCAGGATGCTTAGGTCACCACAAAATAACTAGGGTAGATGTTCATCTCCTCTTCAATCAACAGCATCCTTTATTTTGGGGGGATTTTTGCTTCATAAGTAAAGAGCATCATTTCAAACCAGCTATCCAAATTGGAACAGTCCAGGGCATGACTGTTCATTGATTTCTTATTTGATTATGAGTGAACAAAAAATACAGAACTCTTTTTTAAAAATATGCTCTTGAAACCCTATTGAAGAGGATCAAGGAACGGAAAGCATTAGCAATATAGTAGTGGTCCCTTGATCCGCCTCATTAGTTCAATGGGATTTCAAAAGTGAAGGTTTTAAAATATTGTTCCCACACGTTTTTTGAATTCTAATCAAAAAGTAAATCGATCAGCAGTAATGTCTTGGATGTAAAGCCTGCAGTTTAAATAGCTAGCTAGGAATTGCCCATACTTTTCTTGATATATCTTCAAAAGAATTGCTGTATGATGGGGTAGCAATCATGGCAAGGATAAGGGGACCTAAAAATATATTTCATTCGGAGTCATAACAATAAAACATAGCTCCATTTGTACTTTTTGGAAATAAAACTGATTTAATGTAAAAACAACTCCGAGTGTCTTCATCTTTGGGTATTATTTTTGCTTAAGAAATCAAATTGCAAATTTCACTTGGCAAAGTATTAAGGCTGTCATCATTAACCAGTACCTATCACAGAAGATAGTCTTTTGTGCATACTAGAATATATTTCGGATAACAGAAAGTCCCATTAATATACAAAAAATCACTGGAAAACTTTTTATGTTGTAAATAAAAAATAGTGATGATTGTGAAAATGATACACATCTCAGTAGTATTGTAACAGGTATATCTAGAAGCATTACAGAAGCTACGTTATAAATTACTGATTTTAAACAGATAGTTTTTATTTTATGAAAAATGGGTGATCAATTTTTAACATTTTTCTTATTAAATCAAGTCAAATATGAGAATAAAAGTGCATGTGAAAGTAAAATTTCTGACCTAATTTAGTCAAATACCTTTTTGAACAATACAAAGAATAGAAATGTTAATGTGAGATCCTATTAAGAATGGTACAGTATAACAGCATTTCCTCTAATACTAAACAATTTTATTTAAGAAAACTTTTGGACTTTTCACTTACAGTTCTTTCAAAGAGGTACTTCAATTATGTTTTACAGTAGACTTAGATCTTCTGCTGATATTAGGGGATTTAAAGACGAATAAAGATCACAAAGCACAAGTTAAGAGTGAATTTTGAACTGAAATACAGAGACCATTGTGGTCACCATCATAGCAGGAGAGGGTTACAACTGCAGCTTTTTGGACAGAAAACGTCATGTTATAGCCATCCTGAGTACTACCTCAATATTTCCCTTCCCCTTCCCTTTCCTTTCCCCTTCCCTTTCCTTTCCTCTTCCCTCCCTTCCCCTTCGCCCTTGCCTTTTCCTTCCCCTTCTCCTTCCCCTTCAGAGGTGTCATGCAGTTCACACTTTGGAAACTAACTTTCCTGGTTTAAATATTAGTAAGGTAGGAAAGGTTAAAAAACCAACCAAACAAAAAACAACAACAACAAAACGAAACGCAAAAAACCCCAAACAACAAGACATGGAAAACAGTTTTTTAGGTACCTGGTTCTCCTTGGGACAGAAGGCTAGGCTTTGCCTGCTTTTTTTCAACCTCTGTCTTTAGATATGCATCCCTCTAATACCTCTAACCACAATTTTGCAACTGGATTGTTAATAGATGAGGTTAGAATATATTTTAGCAGGCATAGATGAAAACAATGGTAATTCTGCTCTTTGTGATGCCAGTTAGAATATCTAAGAATTTAGATACCACCTCAAAGAGAACCATATTTTTTAAAAAAATTTAATATGTTTAAAAACTAGATAATTTGTTGCTTTAAATTAGCTACTGAAAATTAATGTGCTTCCAATTTTATACGTCGTAGGATGCATAGTACCTGATTCCAACTTCTTTCTTGGGAAGAGACATGAGAGATCAGTATCTTTCTTAAATAAAGATGGAGAGATTTACATGTTCAGGATCATATGCATTTTAAAAAATAAATAAAAGCATGAAGAGATGTTCTGTGATATGAGGACTTTGAAGGTTCATATGTAACTGAGTAGGTTGTTGCAGTCCTTCTCAGATGTAGATACCAGCAGTACTTCAGAAAAATTGCTTGGATGTGATGTGCTATTGTAATTATTTGTATTACTGGGCCCTAAAAACTTATTCAAGTTCTCGGTCCCCATTGTGCAAGGTATTGTAGCAGTACAACAAAAAGATAGTTTGTTTCCTAAAGAGCCTAGAATGTTGCATCTTTGAAGAAGTTTCAGTAAAAATACAAAAAAAACAACTGCAAATATCCTCCAATATAACTGAATACTGTTCAGTGGCTGTAGTGTCATCTACATAACAGTAGTGTTATTTACACCAGAGACGGTTTTTCTGGGTTAAGTCAAAACAATGATGTAAATCTCTGAAATCTTATTCATTGTTAGTCAAGATTACTGTACAGGACTGCCTCTGTCTGGATATGTTTTTATAACAACTGCTATGCTAAAGGCATTTTGTTATTAGAACTTTTTATGATTGTTTCAGCTTGTTCTTCTTAGGAAGGTTCCTCACTTCACCATTAGCTTGCTCTGAGCATGCAGAAGAAAACTACATATCTACATTTATTAGTTTAATTAGAGGACAACTTTATGGCAATAATGTGGATGACTCAGATTGTGTTTCCTTCCTGTCGGGTTCAATCAACTCCTTGCCCTGTTCTCTTCCTTTCATACAGCCATTGAGGGAGTACAGAGGTGGCCATGGTTGCAGTGCCATCAGAGATGTTAAGGAGCCCTACCTCTGTACCTCATCTCGCAGGTTTGCTTTTGCATTCACTTTTTTTTTTTTTCAGTTCTGCTGCATTAAGGAACCCTGTTCACTTGCCTTCACAAAATACTGGCCAAGTTCTGACAGTTCAGTCTTTTTTCCTGCCTAAGGGAGTCTTGTCTGCGATGCAGATGATAATAAAAACACACCTCCTCTTGCCTAACCTGGCACTAAAAACCAGAAAAAGCAGTTTCCCTTTTTGTCCAGTGGTATCATCTGCTATTAGAGACTGTAACACTTTACAAACTGTACAGAAAAAACTGTATACCTTCTTCTCTGTAGCATGGGGAACACAGTTTATGCTTCTATCCTGGTTATGCACTCCTCCATCTTTCAAACAGCAGGGAAGGGACTCTTACAAAAGGAAAAAAAAAACTTTTTAAGAGAGAAGTATTCCTTTCCTCCATCCTGGCCTACCAAATTGCTGCAATATTTTATCTTTTTTTGAACTGATACAATGAAACCCAACTTTGTTGTCCTCTAGGAAATGTCTTCCTGTTCATCTATTCAGCAGGTAGATGGATATGTTTCCCGTGTTCAAAAATTTAATTTGTAATTGATCGCTGACTTTGTTTTGTGATCATAAATAGCTTAAAATGGTACTAGTTTAACAGTGAGAGAACAATGAAGAGTCCTCCAGTGTCAAAAGAGTTAGAAATTGTGGCCTGTTCTCCCTGGTGGTTGTTCCTGCCACTTGTCCCTGCTGGTTATATGAGGATATGTATATTATTTTATTTCAAAAGTGGTAGTATATTCTTTTAATATTCTGAACGAATGACAATCATCTTTGCAAATTTAAGGAAACACACTATGTATCTGATAAGAACTGTAGCTTTTTTCTAAACTAACAAAACACCCGTGATTACTCATGGTTTATGTATGCCTTACTGCAGAACTGCACAGCGTTGAAACTTGGAGGGATTTTTTTTTTCCCTGAAAATGGAAACAATATAAAAAACTCCCAGTTGTCTAACAGTTGGCTATTAATAGTGTTTCTAATTCTCACACCTACAGTCCCAGTTAGCCAGTGATTGAGTAGCTCCTATTTCCACCCCTTTCTATTTGAAGTTTGCAGTACAAGCAATCCTTAAGGTAGCATTTGCATTTGCCGACCGCTCCAGCACCCTGATGACTTCATTAATTTCTGTCTGAGGCTGAAGAAAGATAATGAGTTTTGTTTTTACTTTTAACAGACCTAGTGTTTTTTATTAGCTCTATGTTAGGTTCAGGCATGTCATCATTTGAAATGCACATACTGTGTTAAGATGTACTTCGTTTAATATGTATAAAAATAGGATGGCTGATTGCTAGTGGAAGGTGCAGATGATTTGTTAAAAAAAGGTAGTCTACCTTCAAAAAACCCAAACCACACAACTATAGTTAATACTTCATTACATGCATAGTGTTAACCCTCACCCATGTTCCTGGTTTTTTTTTTTTCTCCTAACTTTGAAGAATTCAAACTATTTATTATTTCTGAAACACCTTGTTCTTCAAGGAAAATTCTGGTCGCTTCTGTACCTTTTTCAAGGTTTTCTTGTTACTGGGGTTACAGGAATTTCAGGTGATTTTTCAGATAGCGTTACATAAGGCTAGTCAGTGTAGCAAGGCGCATGGCTTGCAGCTCAAGGGAGGAAATTGCTTCATTAGAGCACTGTCCTCCTTGCATGTACTACTAAGGGGAAAGGAACATACTGAGAGCTTGTGTGGCTTTGTCCCTCTCTCATCCCTATCTCAACTATGCATTGACAAGCCCAGCTGCACAAGTTTACCAGGAAAATCCTCTTTTCCAGGAATAGCCCTCTGCCAACCACCAAAGAAAGGGTTACTATCTTCCTTACAAGTCACTTCAAGGCAAAGCAATAGCATACTGCTTCTGCTCAGGGTCTACAGGATATAACATCACAAGCCGGGCAGGAGCAAATATATTTCAGAGAAATTTTCAAGCCCTACTAACTGCTAAAATGGTATTTCAGATATTATTCATATTTGTTCAGCTGCCATTAGGTTCTGTGTGAAAAATCACTTCTCTAATGCAGCTGCCCACTTCAGTTGGTTAAATGATGACTGGCAGGTTTTAGAAACTGGGTTCAGAGAATCAGGGAGCAAATTGCATACCTTGCTCACCAGGCGTTCAGCCTGTAAATTATGTGAGGTAGGTACTCTTTAAAATCAATACTAAAAAGTATACAAAACTTGATTAAATAATAGTGTATATGCATTAATGCTGGTTTCTGTAGCTGAAAGTCTTCTTACTGGAGTTCAGAACGAAAATGTTTGTTTGAATTCTGAACATTATTTGATGCTTTTCCTATTTCTAATTAATAAAATAAATAATTATTGTGATGCTGTGTTTTTATTTCAGAGCAGATAACTGTTTCTGTTTCAACAGAATTTCATATGCCCACATAGCAGTACTTGTTGTTACTCCTTCGTTGTTTCTTATTTAAGCTAAGAAGTTTTAGTCCCTCAATCTTTTAACCAGGGAGTGAAGGCGATATTATACAATGTAAATGACCAGTCACAAAACACAAATGTCTAATAAATTATCTGAGAAACCAATTCAGCATATGCTCTGTAGGCTGGAATTTGTTTTCTTAAACTGTCTGGGAAATCTTTGCTAATGGCTAATGTATTAGTGGACTAGACGAGCAGTTTTGGGACATCAGATAGTGTTAAATAACTGAACCAGTGTTAACTGTGATTCATTAGACAACCAGAAATTCTTAGTAAATGTTATAATTCATTGACCCCTGATTTTTATATTTAATTGAAAATACAAATATCAAAATAACAGTAATGTGCATGCCCTACCATGTTAAGTTTATAATGTTTTCTGAAAACAAAACCACTTCATTCTCCGTCAGTATGTGAAGCAGTAATGTATACTCACTCACATAACCTGTATTTTATTCATGAAACAGAGAGAAGCAAAAGCATTTCTAGCCCAGCAGCAGTCTGGGTTACATGCCTGTGGGGCCTGCTTTCTTCCAACAGCCCTTCCGCTTCCGCTTCCCCTCCTAGTGATGGTTATCAGAACATTTTGGTGCTGCTGCTTTTAATGGGGTACAGGTTATCAGAGGTGTTGGTTATAGATGTGAACAGAAAGCAATGTGGAAGCTACACCTTAGATGTCATCTGCTGTTAAAACTAAATGAAAGGCAACCATTAGACAGGTTGCTACATATTGTACTTTTGCTGCGGGTTTGGAGTGATGAGATGGGCTGTTGCTGGTATTCAACACACAGAGTTACGTTGGTGCTCTAACCATGCATTTTCAGGCTTACTTGCAATTTTCCCTCTCTCCTCAGTAATTTTTTCATAATCATCTCATTTGTTTTATAACCATTTAGGTCCACCTTCTCTCATGCATCCACTTAAATCTTCATATTTCTTCCTTCTTTGTAGCACTGGTGACACTCATCTTCCCAGATAATAATCAGTGACGGTTCTGATAGCTCTGCTCTTTCAGTCTTTGTGCTGTCCTGTTCATTTTGCATATCTTTGTATGTGTATTGTAGCTTCTTCCAAAGAAGTGTCTTAGAAAGCTCTGCATTTCTTTGACCATTTTTCACAATAGTTCTTTTCCCTGTACATTCATTGCGGTGGCCAAACCCTCGCATCCTAACCCTTCTGCCTTTGGAGGGCAGTTTTATGATCTAGTTTTATACTTCTGTTTCCTTTGGCAAGCTATACCTTGTGAAACATGAAATTTAAACCTTAAACCTTATGAGTTTTCCTTCAGACATCTTCCTTCCATAACTTTGGCCTTGGTCTCTTCCCTTGTTTCTAGCCTGGTCAGTTCACTTCCAAGGAGGATTGTGTGTTCTTCCAACTGGATGTTATTTGGAGGACCCATCCCCATATCCCCAATTTCTTTCAAAACTTATCCTAGCAGGTCCACACTACTCTTCCTTCTTTGCACAAATTTTGCCCTGCAGGCTGAAATTGTTAATGTTTTTATCATGCCAGTTTCACAGCAGTTGCTGGTACTCTTTGCCTAGTATTTTTGAAGTTCCGCTTACAACATTTTGGGCCTTCAGTAGTACTGCATCACTATAGCCACTGGTAAGTTTGAGACACAGACATCTGGACCAAGTATTTTAGAAGTCTCTGTTCTGTGTGGCTGTTTGCTTCAGCTTTGTGATTTTCTTTAAATTTATTTTGTTGTGGAAAAACTCAGAACAAAAATTATGGAACAAAATACAGTTGCTGTTTGTACAGTTTCATACACACCTTAAAATCAGCACAGAAGACATTTTCTGCTTTAACAAGAAGGGTCTTTTTTTTTTTTTTCTTTAATGTGAATACTACCCTGATCTTATTTAGACTGCAGTTGTAGATATGGTTCCCACTTGGCAATGAACAGTATAAGATTTGCTCGTTTGTTTGTAACTGCGTGTACGTAGGGTGTGCACACTGTTTGCTAACACCTTTCCTGACAGCAGCGATAAGCTGCCTAGGCTGGCGAGAGGGTTCACCTAGCAGAGGGTGAAAAGATGAAAGGTCCTTTTATGAAATGCAAACTGAGAAGCTATAACATAAACAGAACTACTTTCAAAGAAATACTGGTTCCTGCCTACCTCTACATAACTTTATACTTTCAGGCTGTAATCCACATTTTACGCAAATAATCACTCAGTTTACATCTGAGCATGAACAGCTAAGAGGGATTTGAATCCTGGGCTCTCCAAGATCCATTCTACCCAATAATTAGGTCACCTCTAGGTCAGCTTTTATCTTTGTTAAATGAAAAGTGAGACGTGGTTTAGAAGGTCTGATAAAAGCTGTGAGATTTTAGTTATTGAATATTCTGTAGTTTTCTGCTCTGAGACATCCAGTGCAATGTATCTCTCCATTTGACTGATGTTAGACTGTGTTTAGAAGGTAGTGAACACCAACTGCTGTGATTCCAAATGGTAAAAAAGTAAATACTTTAACCATAAATTCTTGGGGTACCGTATTTTGTAGCTTCTAAATGAGGAAAACAATGTTTCAAATCTTCACTACTGAGCAAAGCATCAATGTGATTTCAAACATTCATGTGGTAAAAAGAGTGGTAGTCACACCCTAAAAGTTTCTACCATGTTGGTAGTTGCTACCATTTCTAAAGAGTAAAGAGTTTATGTCAGATCTATATAAGAATACTATGGAAAATAAATCTCTTTAAAGTCAAGTATCTGAGAGTTCACTTTTTTTTTTTCTGGCCTCTAAGGAGAATCCTCTATCCCTGCTGAGTATTTCATCGGAGTATTTCTGGTAGGAGGACTGGAACCTTTGTTGAAACTGGTGAAGATCACTGAAAATCAGCAGTATGGTCCCAAATTTGACTTCTCCTTTTCTCTCATGCCTGCATTATTCCTTCTGTCCCCTTCGAATCACTAGTCTCAGACTGCACAGCTCTCCAATACATAGTCATCCCTTTTCTGTTCTGTTGTCTACAGTGTTTTCCTGGCTTCCAAAAGATCATAAAAACTCCAGGAACCTTTCATCTCTCATCTCTGCTTCAGTTTCTTCTCTTTCTGTCACTTCTTGTGTGACTTAGCCTTCTCATTCTCATGCACTCACTCCTTGTCCATAATCAGACCCAAAGAACTGGGGGTGAAGGAAGGACTTTGGACTTCTTACGGGTTCTCAGTACTTCCACATCTTCCCTTCTCCCTTTCTCCTGCAGTCTCATCTCCTGGTGAGCAAAACCACGACTTTAATTTCCACTCTGCCATTGATGCCAGCCTTCGCTGCTGGTTACTCCAGAGTTTTTTCAGCCATTGTCATGCTTTTTCTTCCACTCTCCCCATTATGCTTGAGAGGAGCTCCCTGCTTGTAAATCCACTATGTCTGTTGCCGTCCCTGAAGTTCACATCCATGCGGTGTCTACAGTGAGCTCGCAGTGGCTAGTCTGTGAGTAGACTGAAAATCTTGCATTTGTAGTACCCAGGAACACTTTGTTTGTCCTTGCCTTTTGCTCTTTCCTACTGTGGTTTGCCTGATCTTTTTATGCCGTACATGTGCAATGTCAAATCTAATGGGGCCCTAATTTGGCATCTACACATTACTATAATTAATTAATAACTCCATCCTTTGTTAATTTTGACAACTGCTAAGAGGCTGAAGGGCAGTTGTGCTACTAACCATCTGTATAAATGCAAAAATGCAAGACACTGAAGATTGTCCATTGAAGTCAGGTTCTGCAGGCTAGTATAGTAGCACATAGCTAGTGAACTGATCTGCAGTATTCAGACGTTCATATTTCTGTCACAGAAGTAGCCTCTGTTTTAGGGACAACAGAAATAGTGGTTTTATAATGGCAAGAAGTACCAATAACCTCCAAAAGCGTGTCTGCATTCATAAATTAAAGGATGTTGGAACAGGAGAGCAAACTTGGTGTTAAGGACAGTGAAGTGGGAGAGCTTTTGCTGTACTGGCCAAGAAAGAGGGGAGAGCGCGTCTGAGCCCCACTTCTTGTCCAAGGGGAAGAGTAATAGACCTTTTAGTAATGGGCTCCCTTACTCTCAGGCTATACATTCGTACTTATGAGCTTTCTGAGTTCCTTCAGAGGAGTGACCCACATGATGAATTTTCCTACCAAAACAAAGTAGAAGGGAAATTTCCTTCTAATAAAATATTTTTCAGTTAGATTAATGAGTTTAGATTAGATTGGATTAATCCAGTGAATTGATATAGAGTAGCATTCACATATTGAACTAAACTGATGTAATACCTGGTAAACTCTATAGCAAAAAGACTTGTCTAATTTGTTTGAATGACACAGGTAAAAATGCAAAGCTGTTGTAATTAGAGATATTATATAAAATGTCAGATAACTAATACAGAGTATATTGTTGAATTTAAATGTAAGAGAGGGATTTAGCAGATGAAGTTCCTAATTTCTTGTAGAGAAATTTAACAAATGCAAGTAATTAATCTTATTTCATTTTATTTGTACCATAACAATGTATTTCCTGTTTGTTACACCACTTGAAACTGTAGTTAATCTTACCTTGTTTTATGCACTTAATTATCCATCAGCGTTTCTGAGCTCTTTTCTTCAAATAGCTCAGTAAAAGTTTCCCATTTTTCTAATTTTTCACAGTAACCTTTTATTACTGGTTCCAATGGGTTGATTGAGTACATCAATAATTACTTTATTCTTCTCCTTCAGAGCCATATTTAGATATAGACAATGGTTGGGATGGTATACCAAGATCACTGACTGTCATGCTGACAATGTTACTTCATTGTCTCATTGTAATTTCCCCTCTGTCTGTTCTGCATGTATTCATGTATTTCACTTGTCTTGTCCTTGCCTGGTAACCTCCAAGGGGCAGAGATTGCCAGTTTGTTCAGTATTTGCACAGTACCAGGACAATAGATTTCTAGCCTGTGACTGAAGCATTCTGACAATATAAATAATGACAGAATTGTTTGGGGTCTTAGTTGCAAAATATACATGCCATTTGGATGTGTTATGTGAATAACTTATATCAGAAATGATAGGGCCTGATCAAAACATGCCAGAATTGAAATTAGAATTTAGGATTTTAGAATTCAGTGATTTCTATGCAAGACAAAAAAAAAACAAACCAACCTTTTCACCACAGTAAGGCAGACTGTTCTCATTTTTAGTATGTGGCATAAAAGGCCTATGGAACTGGACTTACATCTCCAAAATATATGAGGAAGCTTCTGCAGAACATAAAATGTAAACAGTAACCTTAAAATCCGTTATGTGTATGCTTATGTTTTGATTTCATCATAGTTAGATTTCAGAGTGAACAAAAACTTCAATTTCATCTACTAACTAAAATATGAGCATGTGAAAATAAGGCAACTTTGTTTCTTCTTCCAAAGGAAAGACTTATTTCAGAACAAAGTGAAGAAATCAGTTGTAGTGAAAAATAAACCACATTCAGTCAGAGATGAGGATTATTATGTAGATGATGCAACAATCTTTACATTTCATTGTTTGGTAAGAGTCATTTAATTGTGCTTGCCTTGCCTTGAATTAGCTAAAGGGACCATTCCTTTGCCACATTTATCAATCCTTTTATCCTTTCACTTCCATAAATGCATACGTCGACTCACTACAAGAAGCAACTGAGTGAGCTGTACAGTGATAAATTTTTCTTGTTAGGAGAAATTACATTCACTAACTTGAGCTACTTCAGCATGAAATTGAAAAAGAATCATTTTGTCTTAATTTACATTCTTGATTCAATGAGAAAAATGTAGATTAGGCCAAGAAAACTCTGTAGGCATTGCTTTAAAAACTAAAGGTAAACTGAACTGGCAACATTAGTAGTTCATCAAATAACACATCTCCTGTATTTATAATACTGGGTTGTATTAGTGCCTGTGAATCACTTTAAAATATATACATTTTGGTCTTTCAGATCCGTTTACTGTTCCAGTTACATCTTTATCAACAGTGGTATGCATTTTTCATTTCTCACCTAAGCCGTGCACATCGTTCCTTAATCAAAATCACTGGGATAGTGCTGCGGTTCACTAGCCTTAGGAGCTGCTATTTGCCTTGAATAAATTACGTGAAAACATGTTGATTGATAGATGTTGCATGTCAGAAAAGAAGATAACTGTATCTTCTTCAGCTTACTAAAAGGTCATGCACACAGCATAATAGGAACAGCCACAGACAACTTTGAGATAAAGTATATCATGAAAAGGTGTGCAATCTCATAACCAGTGAAACATGGACTACAAGCTATTGTCTTCTCAAATACAAGTGATTTATCCACTTACATTCAAGTTAAGATGAAAAACAATTTCCTTTCTGTGTATTTGAACTATATTTTCAAATGCTTTAAAAAAAATCTGTTCAATAATCACAAAAAATGGTTTAAATTCTTCTGTCTTCCAGTCCTCTGGCAATGGAGGCTTTTTTCAAACAAATACACTGCACTTTCATAGCAGAATTTTCAACTGCCTGTTGCAAAGGAAAAAAATCTACTAAGACATTACATAATACTGAATTAATATGTTGATGTGTACTGAAATATCTGTGAGTATATGGTGATAAAATGGGAATTGTAGATTGATATGTAGTTTGGGAAAAGAGTTGTTTATATAGATTTGATGATTATTTTTTTCCCTGAGGTTGTACGAGACATTCTGTTTTCTTTTGATTTTCATGTCAGTTGTATGCTAGTTGGGGCATACACTTGTTTGCTGGTGTAGAGCATCAAAGTTTCTGTCCCAAATTGAGTGCCAAAGTTATCCAATAATGAAAACAAATAGTTTAATATTTGATTATTTGTTTATAGTGGAAGTGGTAAAGTTGTCTGTGAAAAATATTTCCTTATCCTACTGTATTTGATGTTCACATTTGTGTGGCACTATACAGATATATTGGACGCATACGGAATATTCAGTTTATTAGAATGAAGTTCGAGTATTCGGTAGCTCTGGAAATTTTGAATTTGGTTGGAGATTTTTACTGTGTGAATGTGTAGCTGTTTTGTAGTTAAGAACTTGACTGTGCTTGCTTTGCAGCCTGGCATTTGAACACTTTTTAAGGTACTTCTCTTACATCTTGTTAACATACATAATTATTTTCATGCATACGTATATAGCAAACAGTCTTGTTTCAAACAGCTAATACAAAAAGAAAAAACAAAAGTCAGGCAGTGTTGAGAAAGATGTCGCTTTTAAAATGGGCCGGCATGTTTTAGGTAGAACAAAGCTGGCCGGGTTCTTATCTACCCCAAATGACTTTGTTCTCCAGCAGAGCTGCCAAACTGTCAAAGTGTCCGGCTTCAGCATGTAACAAAGATTCTGTTGTATTGCAAAGATATTCATAACAATTTTTATAGGAGGCTGCGAGTGTATAAGCTCACAGTTGTAGCGATAACATGGCACTCTGCACTGTTTGGCTTGTTTATATTGGCAGGGATCCCCAAAGTGGAGACCGAGAGAGTCCTGCAGAAATCTGGTATTTGAGCTGAAATTTACACACTTTAAGTGATGAACTAAACAGGCTGGTGTTTTCTTTTTCTTACTCAAAAAGTGTAAGGTTACACAATACAGACGGTTTTCATCTTTTCCCATAAATGCACAGATTCCTGGGATATAAATGACTGAATTCATCACCAATTCATCAGGGACGCTGAGCTATGCAGTTCTGTTTACAGTGGCAGAAAGTTAATATAAATTTTCATCAGAAGGGGAAGTTTACACATATGATTCTATTTGTCCTTCATTATTAGCACCTGAGTCTAGGCTGGAACGCATAATTGTCTACAGGCACAGGCCAAATAGATGCAAGGGAAAGGCAAATAAGCACACCAAAAATAATTTTATGGTTGTCTGTTACAATTCTCTCACTGGGATTCTTAATCTAGAAAATCAATAAACAACAGGAGTGAAACTCTTTTCCTCTGTTCAGGCATGGCACAGGCAGAAGTAACAGACAGAAAGCCATTGTACCCTTTTATTTTTTGCATTTCACAGAAAATCGGACTGAGGTAATTTCTGTGGGAATCAAAAATGTTGTTTGTTCTATTAGTTTAATACAATTTATAATTACTGCATGCAGTGTTTCGATATTGTAATATAAAAATACATTGGGCCCCTGCTAACATTATTCCAAGTTGGCATTCCAAAGGGTCATTTTTTTCCTATCAAATAAGGCTTGACGTCTGTTTTTTGAAAATGTGATTTGTTACATATTTACGTGCATCAAATAAAATAAGAAGACATTTGCACAGAACTTCAGTACTAAAGGAGTAATTGTAAAACGTAAGGATGAGGTCATTCTGGTTTTTTAAGTTTTCTATACCCAATTTTCTCTAGTTCTTGGTACAGTTTTTTTCTTTCAATTGAAATCGTACTGTTCATTTGAAGGAAGTATCATGACCACTGTTTGCATATTTTTTTTCTGAATGGTCCAGAGCTACAAGCCTAAGATGAGAGCGGGTGGTGGAACTCTTAGACTCCAGTACACTGAGCATTCTCTAGCCTGATGCATCAGTACTCTGAATATTTTACCCCATGAAGAATAAATTAAAAAATCAGCCATACCCATTTCATATTATTCATCCTTTGCATGTAGATGTAAATGTCCAAATAAAACTCTCTGTAATGATGGCAGTACAAGTTTTTAGAGTGTAACTCAACAATACAAAGAGCATGAACTGGCATGCCTGTGATAGTTTAATTTAGTGTTGGTGGCAGTGATAGTGAAGGTGAATGCACGAGCAGCCAGAGCATCACTCCGAATCCTGGGGACCATCAAAAGATGGTCCTTCCCTGAATCCTGAGCCTGGGACTTGCACCTGCTGCATTAGTCAGCCCTGGCATCAGGGAGCACCTCGGTGGCCTGTCTGGGTTTCTGGATCTTGCCATAGCAAAGCCTCAGAAGAAAGCCAGTTGATCCTACAGCTGATGGGGATAGAGAAGGCAAGGCGCTGAGTGGTGGTGAAATATAGGGATACGGAAATCAGAGAGTTAACTGAGTGGAAAGAAAGTAAGCTGAAAAAATAAGGACAGCCTGGTTATTATAGGAATGGTACATATAGTTCTTAATTTAAAATGTGTTGAAGTTTTTTGCACGTTATAGCTAGGATTTAAATATATCATATTCTCCCCCACATTAACTGCATGAACATAGAATTAATTGTTTGAGAATTTAAAATGTAAATTGGCTAATGATTTTGTAGTTTAAAATTAATTTCAACTGAATTCTTTTGATAATCCTGTCAAACATTTTTAGTCCTGTGTGATTTTGCAGTAGAAGCAGCCCATTTTCTGCCAGCTCATTTATTGTTGAAACTTACTGAAACACAGGGTTCATACTACAGCTGAAAGCATTCAAAAAAACCCATGTCTTTTGGCTGTGACTCATTTTTCCTCACCAACCATGGGGTTTTGTTTTCCTAGCCGTGGCTAACTCAACATACTCTGTCGAGGAAATTTCCACATCTAAAGGCTGTCTTGCAAAATGGCTGACGTTTCATTTTTCTTGGTGGAATTTAAGTCACAATTTAGGTCACATTTTCTTCCCAGTATGCAGGCTATGTTGGGAGCAGGAACTTGTCTGTTAAGGCTCGGATCACAGGCTGTTCTTAAAGATGGCAGCTGTCTCCACTCGCATGTCGTAAGGGCTATTTTCTGAGGACCTTTTCCTGCTTCAGGTGATGTTCTCTGTAATAGAAGAAAAATGAACTGTATGCGTTTTGTTGATTAGAAGAATTTAAAAAAAGAAACTAAAGACAAGGAGCACGGGAGGGATACAAAGCTGCAGGTTTCCACATGTACACGGGCAAATACAGAGTTAAAGGAGAGAGGAGGAACCGTGATGGGAGGGTTGAGGAGGAAGCCATGGAGCTTCAGGGATGTTCACTTGGGAGCAGATAGAGGTGCCATAGTAAAGAACAAAACATCAACAAAAACTCATCTCGTGTTGCAAAAAGACCTGAGTGACCAATACGCTTTTTTGCTGCTTCAGAACGATTCGAATTAGGTGACTGTTGTTTGATGCTGTGGCCGCTGGATGACCGCAGATAAGATGTTTAGTTATCCTCTTTCCTTCCATTCATTACCACGTTTAGAATCCTGCTTAAATGAAACTGTAAGTTTCATTTGTGTGTATTGACAGCTCGTATTTATGGATCATTAAAAAATATATGCAAGGTACATTATCCTCAGTTACAACTTTACATGCTTAAGTTAACTTCGTGTAATTTTTGTTTGGGTATACACGTGGAACAGTTTATAAACTGGTGGGTTAGAAGTCAGTCCCCATGTGCTGCTTGGGAAAAAATGGAAAGAGAAGAAAAAAGATGTTATATATGTAGCTGTACGCTTCTACGGGAGAACTTATCTTGGGCCGCATATCTCCGGGACACAGGGCTCTACCCACCCTGGGGACAGTGATGCACAGACATCAATATGATGGATACAAAATGTCCGTTTATTTAGGTGCGTCACACGCTTATATAGCTCTTGAGCTTCCTCTTCCTGCCACTCCTATGGGGAGGAGTCTATCTTTCTGTCACACCCCGTGATCTTCCGGTCGCCGATCCCTGTCTATTCCCCTACATATATATGTTAATAATAACATGCAGAAGTATTTATCTGGGGGATAAAATGTGGTATACTAATATCCTATACCAGAACTTGCCAGTATGCATCTTTGAAGAGCCAATACGGTGTATCAGCCTGCGCTAACCCTATTTTGGTAGCTGATTGTGATGCACAGGCACATTTATGTATCCTGATATTAATCCTCTCAGGTGCTAAAATATCCCAGAATGTAAATCAGGGCATATCTGCATACAGCAAAGAGGCTTGCACAGTCTAGCTTTGCTACTGTGTGGAATCTTGCTACTAAAACCTTCTCTTAACGCCTTATCCTGTTATTTTTGGGCTGGTTTTCATTGCTTTTAAAGGGAAGCCAAAAATCTGTCTTCGTACCATTTATGTGTACAGATACATAAAATATTCTTTAACCTTTTGTTTTTGCTTCGAGTCACAATAGATGCATGAGAAACTTTATGCTGAAAAACTTCAATTATACTTTCATTCAGTGGCCCCTTAACCTCCTTGAACATGGTTTCCAAACTATCACAAAGTCTGTCTGTGCACTGTATTTATCCAATGCCTAGCACTATGCTCTGTAATTTCTCATTGGAGTTTTTGCTCTTCTTTAATGATTTCCCTAATAATAAAAACCTATTAGTAAGGCCTGATATCCCCTAATTATTTCTGTATAATGTGATGAGCAAATATCTTTTTTGTTGCTTCCTTTTTATGATTATTAACTTCAGTAAGTGTCCTAAGGGCTTTTCCCATCCTTCCTGTCCTTACAGGCCCTTTTATACCCACCTCAGGCCTAATAGAGAAACTTCCATTTGAAGGAGAAGAGCTCTCTCTGGCAATATAAGAGACGAATGGTGCAAAATATCGAGTATTTTCTACACGTAGGCTAATGATCAGACAAATGCTGTAAGGGCTAACTGTAACTTCCACCAGTCCCTGTGATATGAAAGAGATGTGAAAGATTCCTCGAGGCAGAAACTGCTTTTCTTATTTGGTTGTCTTACTTTGCCTTTTCCAAGGATGACCACTAATTGCTGCCTCTCCTACTACCCCAGGTTGGAAATAGTTGAATGGTGATGATAAAATCCACTTTGCTTGTAACTTTTTTCTGCTCAGCCCTTCTCCTGCTTCCTAAGCTGGCATCCAGCAATGCCTTAGATCCTCAGACAGTACCTTATTTCTCCATGTTTGTTCAGAACATATGGGGTGCGTCAATGATGCAATTTCAGTCTGGGACTCACCGTGCTGTGGCGGGCTATCATGTCGCTTTGTCAGCGCCCTCAGTGACTTCCTAGCTGGCAGGCACAGCCTTTGGTGCCCTGCAAGTGCACAACCAGGGTTAAGTGCCTGGAGCTAGCCAAGCCCTTCAGGAATGTTCCTTAAAGCCAAAAACCAGTTTTAGAAGATGAAAATTGCTCTGAGAGGCCAAGTGTTAAATCTAAGATGCCCAGTGAGTCTAGGAATATCTTCAGTTCCTCCTAAGAGAATGGTGACATGACTTACTGAAGTTACAGGCAGTCCTTTTAGCAGGTCTGAATTATTATAATTTATCAGTGCTGTTATCCAGTATTGGTACATTCAAAAAGAGTGTGAAGGAACAACTTTTGACTCCGTATTTAAAATTCATTTATGGACTTTGGTTCTCAAAATCCCATGAGAAAATCATGGATGCCAAATGGGTCTACTTTGAAAGGAAAAAAAAACAACAAAAAAAGGTTGGTGGGACCTGATACAGAAGTGTCAGATAAAATGTAGAAAATCAAAGTAGAAAACTTATTTTAGTTTTAAAGGTAAGTTTTCTTTCTTAAAAGGTGTGGAAAGCAAAGCTATCCACTTACATGCATTGTCTCCTAGATAGTAAGGAACAAATGACAGAACTTGGATAAATTTGTGAGAATTATGGTTTATATTATTTCAGTTTTACTACTTTATTGTTAGGAATTTAGCTTATTGTTTTAGTGATTTGAATGCCAAAGGTAACTTTTTTAGGAATTTTAAATCTTTTATACATACTAGGCACTCTCCATCAAATTGGGAGTATTATTCTGAACCAAAACTCTGCAGGTAACATTATTTTCAAGACTCAGATAACATACCTATGAGCCAACTAGCACAATTGGGCATAGCCCTATTCAAGGTTATTAATATTTATCAGTAATCTGCTAGTGAGTTATTAAAAATCTAATCTTCCTATCACTCTGAAATTTTTCCTTCTTGGCTTTTGCTTCCATTGTGACATTACTTAAGAAAGTAAAAGTACTTTGGAAAGAAAACAAGAGCAGAAAGAGTGTTCTATGTCTCTCTGTTCACAACAGTTTGGACAGGCAGCTGTGGTCATTGTCTTGAAATCTGACCAACAAGTTTATTATTCCCTTTTCCACAAAATGTCTCTTGATAACTTTGATGAGACCTTAAATAATTAGATATGCATTAGCCTCTTCAGTTCCCTTGGGGAAAAAACAGAGAAGAAGAGATCTACTAATAAACCAAGGAACTCAGGAAGATTGTTTTTCAGTATTTTTTGAATGCAGAATAATCTTTTCTTCTTTTTCACTCTGCTTTCTTCTGACAGTTACTTAACTTCTGTATCAGGCAAGCCAGACTCAAATAATTTTCCAAACTGACTGTTTTCTGATCAAAGCTATGATCGCAACTCCCTGTCTCTTTATTCAATTTGATCAAGTCTTCATCTCCCATAACCATAAAACCTATACTATGATACTCCAGTTAATATTTATTTTTCACAAGGAATTCTTTTCCTTTTTTTCCCCTCCCTTTTCTGTATGATGGGATAAGAGTTCTTATCTAAAAAATGAAGACCTAACTTAATCCACAAACTTACATGTTTGGCATATTCTTCGGAAAACTGATGTAGCTATGATTTTTTCTCCAAGACAATGTAGGTTCAAGCTTAGTCTCTTCAGCTACTTTCTTTCAGTTACCTACTGCTGTATGGCGATCTTGCCTCTTACCATTGAAGCTGTTCTGTTGGCACTTTTGTGGCATTTCTGTGCATAGGTTTGATGGAGCAATACGTTATTTTTGTGTATGACCCAGTACCCACAAATAGGAAGTTTTCTGTATCGACCTCTTTGTTTCTCACCTCTTTTCTGAACTGAATGGAAGTTAAAGGTATTCCTCTCATTCCTGCATATCTAACCTAGGTGTGACTGCAGGTATTCTTCACTTTCTTTTTTGACCCATTGCTAAAGATCTGTAGTATGTGTTAGAGCACCCCCTGCCTACTGATACTCCTCTGACCACTGTGTGTTTCAAGATCTCGTGGGAGAATAAATTGAAATGTGAGTTGTTGTGTTGAGTGAGCAGATTACAAAAGCTGGTGCTGGTAGCTTTCACCTGCCATCTGAGACAAAGTCCAGCTCTGTGAGTACTTCTCTTTCCTGTATTAAGAGGTAAAGAAAAAACTGAGCACTGTAATCACTCTTTTGAATTTGAACTGTACAGAATAAGGAAAAGACCCTTGCAGTGGTCTTGGCTAGAAGATAGTAGGTAAGCACCCCAGCTCTGAGCAGAAATGGGGCATGGTGAGACCCATGTCAACCTTTCAGAGAACTGCTCTGGTCTGCATCTACATGCTCCTAATTTCATAATACACCAGGCAAAATATGATTGCAGCAGAAGTTTGTAGAGCACTAGAGATTTTTCAAGTGCATTGCTTTGCCACTAGTCTCTAGTTTAATTCTCTCATTTTTATCACAGGCCCTTGTTACAGACCCTTGTTCATTCATTAGTTCAATTTTTCACTTGTTTTCAAAAATGACTATGTAGGACTAAGTCACATATTACTTCTTATTAAGTTTTCCTCATAGACAATTTGTGGGCTATAGATGATCTTCTGTGGAAGGATAAGGTTATTAAAAATTTGCTTGTGTTATCTTTGTTTCCTGTGGGCAAAACATATTTTGCCTGGTAGGTATCATCATGGATTTTCCACTAAAATTTCCGTTTAGAAATTACCGGGTTGGCGCAGGAGATACGAGGAGACATGAGTCTCTCTATTATTGGGACTTCAGATTAAGTTATCATAATCAATTTTTTTTCTCTCTTCTGATCAGTCATTGTAAGACTTAAAACATTTCAGAACAGTGGGCAGTATTTAGTGATCAATAACAGTAAATTGAGAGTATGATCCTTGCAGTATCAACTAAGCAGCCAGACATAACAGGGAATGTGATTTTTCATAAATAAAAAGATGTGTTCAGACTGTAAAACTGGAAGCCAGAAACTTATAGCTGTCACATTACCTTGCTGAGCACTTATAAAATTTAGCATGTAATAATGTAAATAAGTAAACTTTAATTTAGGATGCATTTAAGAGGTTGAAGAGATTTGTAGGTCATCCCTTTTTAAAATTGTCCCACATAGTTTTTTTTTTAATAGTGAAAGCACTAGCTGCTCACCAGGTTTCTCACATAGGTTCATATTTATACAGAAATTTGAAGCTGGAAATATTGCACTACAGCTTTGTTTATTATTCCACCTACTGTCTCAGAGCACCGAGCTGTGCATTATGCGTCAAAACATGTTCTGTTCTTTTGGAGTTCTTAGGGAGGCAATACGATGTAATTCATTATGCCCCGAAGATAAACAGTACCTCTTGACCTTTTCAAGAAAAGTTGCAATATTTTCTTATTCCAGAATGTAATATTGCACTGAGCCGATATCAATGTGATAAGATAAATGTTTCCTTTTCTAATGTAAACCAGAGTGCACTACATTTATATAAAAGTCTTGGGGGATACCCAAAGCCTCCAGATAAAAAGGGGCAGCTTGGCTATTGTAGGTCTGCATTTTTGAATTCTCAGTCTCAAAGCACAGAGAGGAAACTGCATCCAGTCTTGAAGCCAGTGGCCAGGATTTTCAGAAGTGAACAGATTTTTGTGTTGCCCAGTTCAGGAGTCTCCTAAAGAATTTTCCAAGCAAATTAAAAACCATAGGATTTGTTACCATTTAAATAAAAAACAAAAACAAACTAGGCTGTAAACATCTTTGCTCTGAGTACCGGGATCTTTTGAGACGTCCTGGCTAAAGCACATGAGCCAGTGCTACACTGTGGGTAGCTAACTTGCTTTTTACTATACTAAAAAGTATTTCAGGAAATGAAAGACTAATGAGGAGTATTTTTTTAATCTTATTTCTTTTTCAGCGTTCTCTGCAGTTGTTTAGAGCACAGTTTCCTTTTAGTCTCTTGGCTTTTCTTTATTTAACCATTATTTCACGTGGCATGTTTCTGACTGATGAAGTTGGTTGCATGCAAATGGGGTTGCCACCATGGAGCGGGGCTCTGAACATGGCCCTGCCGCCTGCTTCCAGTTTCCCTTCTGCCTCCAAAGCAAAGCCCAGCTCCAGAGGAAAAAGTGCATTTTGCTTGATAGACTTTGCCCAAGTATGAATGCAGAGTCTCTTTTTTCCTGGCAAATCTCCCTCCCCATGGCCTCATTTACCTTAGTATGTTAAATGTTTTTGTATGCAGGTCAGTACTCTGCTTTATATGTGGCATGTAAAAAACCTCTGTTACTCATGTATATTCTATTCACAGGAAAGAGTGGCTTTAACTGCAGCTACTATCACATGTAAAATAACATGGTATATTTTAGAATCATTATTAAAAAGGATTTACTTCTGTTACTGCATTTGGAACTTCATAGATATTCTGAACAGTTACTACTGTAAGCAAAATAATACTGTTACGCTATAAAGCAGTAACATCTTTCCACCCCTTCAGGATGAAAGTAGGACTATTTTAAACATAGCAATCACAGCATACAAATTAAATTCAACAGGGATTAAAATGCAGGAGAAAAGAACACGAGTAAGAAGTGAAATATCATTAAATCAGTCTATTTTATATACATATCTTGTTAATGCCATTTAGTTCTGGACCTTTTTTTTTCTTAATTTTTTTATTTATTTAAGCTTAAGCAAAAGTCTTAAAATCTAGGGACAACATTTGGAAAGAGGAAAGATTAAAGTCTGTATTAAGAAGCTAACTGAAAAGAGCAAGTTTTGAGGGAAGATTTTAATTCTTGAGTCAAGCAAAAACATGAGGAAAGATGAGCCTGCCATGTAGGTCAATGTAAGGAAAACCTTGGAGTCACCCAGGGAAGATGACGGCCATAAGCAGAAAAGGAAAGCTGACACGTTAGAAGAAAAAAATGAAGATGAGGTTCTTTAGTGGTCAAGGTGACTAGGACTTCGAGAAATAAGATTTTGAATTTCATTTGAAAACAAAGCATGTCTTCACAAGGGAAGCAAGCAGAAAATATGAATTAGGTATTCTTTATACTGGAAAAGAAATAGTTGTAATCTAATGAGTTTTAGAGGCAAAGAACTTAGATTTTGTGTTTGCAGATGTGCAGTCGTGCAGCTTGTTTACATGTAGTTCTCTCTTCGGTCCCCATATTTGTGATAGTTGTACATATCTGCAGTAAAGACAGTCCAAAAATTTCTTCCAGTTTAAAGGAAATTTCTAGAATATACATTTTATGTGTGTGTATATATATATTTTTAAGTTTATGCAGGCTGTATCCCATAGTAAAGGAAAGGAGCACACTAACGCAGAAGTGGTGTAAATGACTCGGCAGTGTTTACCACTCAGTCTGTAGCTTATCTCCTCACTCGTTGTTGGGGATAGTTAAGTGATTTATATCAAATTCTTTCTACAGCTGTCAGTACCTGCAAGCACATAAACAGACGGGTAAGATTTCCGGGAGGCAGATGCCCGCATCCCTAAAAAGACTGCTCTAACTGGCATAATCAGTACAAGAAATGAAGAGTGAATGAGCATGGAAATAGAATGACTTTTCTACCCCTTGAAAGGAGGCAGTAACGGGCTACATTCATTTAGTTGCTCCTGCAGCTGACTATGCTGAACTTCCCCTGAATATAGCAAAAAGGCATTTTAATCTCCAAAACCATCCATCTGGCGTCTTCCATTAACTTTAAACACACACACCAAAAAAAAAAAAAAAAAAAAGAAACGGAGTGGAGTGTAGTTTTTGTTCAGAAACACTTATGTCTGACATGAGGATCCTACAAAAATTTTAACCACTGGTGGAAGGTGCCCCATTCAGATTAACAGAGTTTGTCTGTGCCTTGAAGTTTACTGTGGCCTCTCATTTCTTCCTTACTAGACTGAAGTGCTTTAAATCTGTTTGAAATGTGTATATGGTTTGATATTGCTTGAAATGAGCTACAGTGTGAGTAGACATGAAAGACTGACAGTTGAACACATACAGTAATCAGCAAGGGCAGGATTTAATTGCAGCTAATTTGTACTGGTTGAACACCTCTCTGTATAAAACATATTTTATAATCAATTATATTTATAATGTTTTGGACAATCAACATATGGTAAAACTTAACAGTATAACCATTTAATCTAACACAGATTTGACCTGTCCCTTCTTCCTTTGCTTGTCAGAAGCTTTTGTTCCTTTCCTTACGGAAAACAGTTTAAGAAATGCAAGCCTGGATGCAGGACCAGATCTCTTCCTATCTTTGGTCCTAATAATTATTTGTTTTTGAGGATGCATTGAAGTCCACCATGTGAAATGTTGAATTCCCTCTGTTCCCAAAACCTTATTTTTAGCTGAGAAATTCAGGAAACTTGCTGAAGCTATCTTACAGTGTGGGTGAATGCATATGGCTTGTGACAGGTTAGATACAAGACAATAGTTTATGACTGTGTGAATGTACATTGCTGAATCCCCTTCTTCATTCTTAAGTATAGATGCCCTTCTCCTTATCATTCGTTTTCAATTTTTATAAAACTGTGTTGAAGCTTTAATTATTTTGACTTCTTGTAACACCTAGGAAAAAAACAAGCCTAAACAAAGCCAGAATTCTGCTATGCCAGCAATAATATGGGGTAACATATTTGAAAAGCTTAAAAACTATGTTCTAGAACAGAAATTACTTCTCAAGAGTTGCAGCAGAGGCTTTTGATTCTCAAAAATGCAGAAATATTAAGAAAATGTTGGCTTACATTCTTACATTACATACTTACATTCTGGAAAGCAAAAGCTCAGGTTGGTACCAGTTGTTGGGAAAATTTCAGAAATTGCTTCTTCCAACGACCGTATGGATTGGTAGAGGTGAAACATCCATTGCTCCTAGTGTTTTTTTTTTTACTTTAGCTTTGTTGCAAAATATTTACTTTGGAATACTATTAATTCACAATGCAGATAAATTAAAAAGGGTGCTCATGATATATCTTGTCTTGCAAGATGATGTAAAAGCTTGAGTGCATTCCATGTGTCCAAATTTCAAGGAATGGTGCTTATTAGGTCAGTAGAAGTGCTCACTTCGTAGTAACGGAGTCTGCCCATGCTTGTTTTAATAGAGGGAGTATCTATACTACTTTGTGTCAGACTAGTCAAAGAAACACATGTCTTGAAGATTAAGGAAGTCAGCTTAAGTAAAATTAATTTATTTTCCTGAGTAGCATAATCATCTCTAGTCACTAGAATGTGTTGTCTCAATGATATTGTGCTGGCCTGATTGTTATACTCTGATTTCTATACGAGCTTTTTTTAATGCCTTCTAGTCAGGAAGAAATTTAATCTCTCTTTAACATTACTTCCATTGTTTTTATTTTGGTGCTATTCAATTGTGATTCTCTTTCCACTTGTAAAAAACTTTCTAAAATGATCTTTAATTTACAGTGTTAGTCCATGTAGTAATTCTGCGATTCACCTTATTTCTGTATCTTTTTAGCAATGAAGAAATAATAAAATTATTCTTTGTAAAGGCACAAGGCCTCTAGCCAGAATCTTCCCAACTTTTGATGCAGAAAAATATAAAGAAAAGTATCAGGGATTGTTAAATTATTTTTTAAGAAATTCCTAGGCGTTTTCATTTTTATAGTATCCTTAAAAAAAAAAGTCCTTAGCACTTGAAGTTGAGCCTTTTTACGCTGTTCACTTGTCTCTCTGCAAATCACACATGGCCATAGCCACTTGTGACACCCCAAAGCCTTTGCAGTGTTCCCTAATATCTGGTTGCCAGAGTCCAAGCCAGCTTTGCTGAATAGCTTCCTTGCTCCTTTACCCGTAGCCGAGAGAGTTCAGTGCCAGCATTGAGCTGGAGCACTCTTGCAGCTGGTGACTAACCTGAGCTCTGAAAATTACTTTCTCTGCAGACTTTGTCAAATTACATAACTCTGAATTCTCAGTCTTAAGTGCCTAAACATGAAGACGAAAAATACCATCAACGTTATTAGAATTTACAGAAACGATAATACGGTACTATTTTTGTGGATTTGATTGACGGGAACTCTGGAAACAGATGCTTTGCAGTCAAATCTGTTTTTTTCCCCCTGCTTCTTTGTTTTTTTAAAAAAAGGCTTTTCATAAAACAGTGGATGTTGACAGAATTTTTACTTCAGAAGTAAAACTCACCCCATGTGCATCAGGTGGCCATATAAAACTGGTACTTAAAATTTGTCAGCAGACACACCATAGGATGTTGTTGGAGGTTCCTACTGCAACAGTTCAGAATGAAAGGAATCTTCTCCCTGCCCCCCAGCCCCCAAAGGAGTGTTTGTTGCTGGTGTTTCTGTCAACAACTTGTTTTTCCAACCTGTTGAGCTATGAAATCAGGGTCTTTGAAACTCTCCCAAGCCATCTCAAAATCACGTCCTGGCTATCTCGGCTGAGAGAGGCTCTAAAACATGGTGTGCCTCAACTGTTCGGAGCACATAGGCATGATCTGCACTAGTAAATTAAACATACAGTTCCTGGATGCTAAACTGTGCAGCTGACACAGGGTGAGACACACCTGAACTAATAAGCGTTTTAGCCCCCAAAATCGGCATGATTGCATCCAGTTCCTTAGTGAGACTGGTCCTTGGAAAGGTCTGACTGCAGGACTGTGTTTGGCTGTTGCTTGGGAGAGTGCAGGTCAGCACAGGTAGAAAAGTGTGCCAAGAGCTGTGCTCACAGCTTGCCAACACAGAAGATGACATTCTCCTCAGGCACTCTCCAGTTCCTCAGCGTAGGTGAAGCCTCAGGGAACTGGTAGAAGTGATATTGTCGTGATACCCTTTTCAGTAATTCACTCCCTAATATTTTTTGTAACTGTAAACATTAAAGTACATTCATGTCTTGGTGATATTAATGAACCTGGGGATTGCTGGAGGAGAGGGTGAGAACCTCTGACATTCATCTAAAATCAAAGATTGTTTCACCTGCTGGCTACAGCTCTGCCTTCAGGAAGCTATGTGTGCCATAAACTGTGTTCCGGAAAGTATTTCAAAGCAATGCCAAAGTCCTGACATAAAGTAGTTTTTCTCCCATTTTTATTTTTCTGTCCACCGTCCTATGGCATGAGAAGAGCCCTAGGAATTGCAGTAGACTAATAGATACAATCCAGAAGGCTTTCTCATAAAAGGCAAGGCCTTTTGACTAAAAATGCAGTAATACTATGATGTCTGTCGTGTGTTTTTTTCCCCAGATCTCAGAGCTGGAATTATCTACATTTTCTCCTGCGAAATAAAAAATCCATCTCTAGTAGAGGGAATAAAACTTTTAAAATAACAGCTAAAGTAAAATTTACTATACATTGTAACACTATGATGGTATCAAAATATATAGTCAGGAATAGATCCATGTTTTGTATGATACTTGCAATACACTGTATGAAGAAATGATGATCTAGGAAGAAAATATAGGTGAGTGTTCACAGATAAGATGCACTGCCTCCTGCCTCGTCAATTAAAACAAAAGGCAATATTAGCAGCAATAAAGTGGTAACAGATCATCACACCTCAGTTTAAAAAAACCCAACCTTTACATGTTTACTAGTTTTATGTAGTCCCATGTCTTTCTACCGATGTAAAATGAGTACTGTGTGTTGAAAGCAGCACATAAAATGATTATGAGCTTAGAACTAGAATTCAGTTTATTATTTTTATTATGTGGCACTGTGAATAGTTTGATATACTCAAAAAATTGCCAGTATCATACCTAGATGAAGTACACTTGTCAGACATAAAAGATTCTGCTCTATAGTACATACAGTTACTAAATTTTGAAAGCCCTTTTATCTTTCCTTGAAAAGCCTTGCTTCCTTTTTCAATCTCTGAACCTATGGTTACATGGGAGGAATCGAGGACTAGACATAAGGAACCGTTGTTAACAAAATATTTCATAAAATAATGAAATTATTCCAGAGGATAAAATAGAGTATTTATTGAAAAAGTTGGCCATCCATATGCAAGTTTAATTATCAGTAAATTGTAGAAGGTGAAAGTTTGCAGCAAGTTTGATAATTCCACTGGTCATTGGACAGTGAAAAGTCTGTCATGTTGTAAAACTACGTGGGAGTGATGTGGAAAGAAACTCTCGATTGCTAAAGAAGTTAAGGTTTGGGAGGATATGTGTATGTATCCAGGCTATTTAGGTAATTTTTGCTTCATATTTTTCAGGAAAGAAAATGTAGCATTTATAACTCAGGTATGTGTGTGAAAAGGCTGCAGAAGTGTAGTGTTTCTTTAATTCATACCATGCTATCTCACACCTTGATGGTACCTCTATGGTTTTATTTAAACAATTCAAAATGGCAATTTGATTATCAGTCTGCTGGGTTTTTTAAAAGTACTGTAAAAATACTGCAAAAAAAAAAAAAACCTGCATGAGAAATTTAGTGCATGGCTAGATATTGGGTTTGATTTAATAATGATTTTTAGATTAAGTGGGAGATTGGGCTCTTTCATTACTTTTTTCTGCCATGTACAGTGGCGATGCTGTGAGGGCTGGTGGAGAGCCGGCCCTTCCTGTGCTGGGGTCCGCTCTCGAGTTGGGGTGCAGGTTGCACAGGCAGAGCGGGGGAGAAGGAAGCAGCTAAATAATACAGTTTTACATATGCCTTATGTAAGTGCGCAAGTGTGGACATACACATTTATTTTTAATGAATAAGTAAAAAGTGCTATGAGGGAAGTAAACCCCTCATCTGTGCTTTTTTCATAGACACCTTAGAGACAATGTGGGTGAAGGTATTTGAAGGAAGGAAGAGCAATGGTGATGACTTGATGCCTCACATAAAGGAATCTCTGAAAGAAATCCAGAATTTTTAAGAGAAGTCACAAAGAGGAATTGTATAGGAATTGTTACAGATCGATGAGGTTTAAAATGTTTCAAGAAGGAAAAAGGATGTATTACAGAAAGGAAAATCTGGAAAATATTTCAAGGACATGAGATCTGAACTATATGCATTATGTAAAGAGGAGTGTGTTTAGAAGAGAAGGCTATGAACTGAGTTTTGACCATGCTGAGTTGATGACAAGGCATGACAGAAGACTCATAAAACAAAAGCTGAAATTCAGATTTTGATTTGTGTAAAGTTAGGAACAGTGAAAATGATAAGAAGAGTAAAATTTACATCTAAACTTCATTTCCAGTGTATTTTGATCATGTGCCTAGGTTGCCAGTGCTTTTTTTTTAATATGCATGCTAGTGATAGTGATTATGCAATATATGCTACATGGTTCAGAGGAAATTTTTACAATCTGATGCCAGAAGAGACTTTAACTGATGTGAAGTATTACATATGTTTGGCACCAACATAACTGGGTGTGCCTACTTTTACAAATGCATCTAAAGGTGGTAATGCCCCTGAGCATATTTATTATTATAATTCCTTGATTAGCTTGCTGTTCAGGAAGATTACTGTAGATGCCAAGGCAATATAATAAGGATCAGTTTTCCCTGAGCGAGCTTGATGAAGTGTGATTGGAACATCTACCTTTTAATTCAAATGCCTAACCTGTTGTGTTGCTCATGTATACTACTTGGGAATTCCTCGTACAGTTGCTATCATTTCTCCAGCACCTAAATGCCCTGGGAATTGCAAAATGTCTTTCTATTCCTCTTCTGCAAAACATTTTTAGTAGCTTCAGGTCTTTTCTTTTTCATCCTTGCAAGCTTCTAATCATAAAGAATATACTCCCTACCAGATCTCACAAGGGCTGAAACTAGAATTAGGAGCCTGAGGACATTTGCCTGTCTGTCTTCACTTGCATTTTAGCTTAAAATTAAAGCTCTTTGTCATTTCACTCCGTTCTAATCTTCACTCTTAAAAGTCCCCAAAGTGGAGAATTCTTTCTCAGCAGCTCTGTCTACACAGCCTGTTAAGGCTCCCCTTCAAAACACACAACTCATTTGCCGGCTACAGCAAGAACCTGAAGACTGGGATTCGTCAGAGACAGAGGTCTTCCATGTTGGATCATGCCTGCTAGATCATCATGAAATGTACCAAAAGAGTTAAAAGGTATATAAGCAGCCCTAGAGGAGCGCTGCAATTGTAGTAATTTGGGCAGACCAGAGTAGACCGCAAGTGCAGATAGCTCTTTCAGAGAGATGCAGAGCTAATCAGTGCTACTTTTATAGGGTTTTCCACAGAATATAAGCATTTCCCTCAAGAAAAAAGGTATTTAGTTTTATGTGAGTGGATGCATCTGTTACTTTACACATACGTACATATAAATTAATTTGTGATCATGGTACAGAGGTTCTTCAGGAGCCTCACAGTCCCTACGTAGTAGCAGATTTTAATGCTTCAGAATTATGCCAAGGAGGTTAGATCAGACCTTGTGCTATCAGCACACTCATAACTATTGCTGAATGCCACCATTGATAAGTCTAATGCCTAGAAAATGGGTGTTTATTTGTATAATTTACTTCTTGATCTCATATCAGTGTTTTTACTTTTTTTTTAAAACCCCAGACAGGACTGCACTTCTCTCTCCAAAAGAAGGTTTATCAAAAACCTTGAAAAAATACAAATAAAATGGCTATTATTGTATCACCTATTTACATTCATGTTTATTGTTTCTTCCCCTAATTATTCTTGTATTTAATATGTACCTGTAGCTCTTCGTGCTGACTAAAGTTTTGAAAAGCATTACAAAAATATCTGTAAGGAAAAAAATAATGGACTTACTAGGATTTCAGTAGAGCTGATTTAGCTTTAGCAATAAAGACTGATTTTTTTAAGTGGCTTAGACTATGTAGTGACTTTCGATCCAATTATTTCATTAAAAACATGATTAAAATCAGGTTAATTAAGGTACTTTCTAAGTTCTGTTATTGTAGCTTTAGATTTAAACTCACAATAAATTGAGTCAATTTGCTTTTGCTTTTTGGTTTTTTTGGTGATGTGTGACTGAAGTCAATTCAGACCCTTGTTCTTGCCTTGCTTTTCTCTCCTCTTCATGTCATTTCAGACAGGGCTCTATTGTTCATCGTAAGAATTGAGGTATCAAGAAAATGTTGTTTTCTGCTACTGTTGTGCCCGTACTTGGTGGTGAGGACACAAGAATCCTGACTGCAATTAGGGCACGGAGTGCTTAATTCTAACCCACCTCTTGTTCTGTATAAACTATTTCTCTGTTCAGTCAAAAATTTCAAGGATTGTCTCATAAACACAAATGTGGTCGCGTAAGGTCGGAAAATTCCAAAGAGTGAGCCTGTATGCATAGCTCTTACTGATCCTCTGCTGTTAACTCACCATAGAAACAAACCATGCTGAAGCTTCATGATACTCAGTTTATGAGAACATGGTGTTATTTGAAATGTAGCAAGGTGTTAGACATGACAGTAATCCGAACTTGGCATGCTTTCACAGGAACCACACAATCAAATAAACTAGGGCTGGAAGACACTTGTAAAGATGTTTTGTGTCCCAGAGCAGAATCACTGCTCTTAACTGTTCCTGAAGATGCTTCTTAAACAGGTCCAGTGACAAGGCTTTTGCAGTCTCTACACAATTCATTGTACTCCTCCACTATCCCTACCATTGGGAAGTTTCTTCTTAAATTTAATTAAATCTCCCTGGATTCAGTTTAAGGCCATTCTTGCTTGTCCTACCCACGGAATACAATTAATTCTTTCTGTGCAGAAACTTGCTGAAGACTGCTATTGCTTTAGGGGTTTTTTTCCTGTTTTTATGATCTGACTTCTGCTATCCCATAGGTTGGATTTTCCTCATCGTGATCATTTTTAGTGCTCTTCTCTGGTCACTGGTAAGATGGTCCGTGTCTTTGAAGCATAGTGCCCCAGGCTGGGTACGGTTCTCTAGCTGTTTCTTCAGAAAGTTGAATAAAGTGGAAAAAAATACCAGTTTTGTATATGACACTTCCATTTATATGTCCCAGATTGCTTTTATCATACTAACATGACGCTATTGACTTATGTCTTTAATATATGTTTTTCATCATAGATGTATATTTTAAATCTGAGATTTTTTTAAATTATGTCCTTGTAAAAAACAGAACTTCAGTAATTAGATCTATTAAAATATTTGAAAAGAAACTTTCAATTCATAATATCGAATATGAAGCTCAGACATTAACTTCGTTCATCTCCACTGATTATCAGTTAGATATTTCAGTAATGGCTGATGTGCCTTCCTCCCATACTGCAAAAGCCTGATATGACCATTTTGGTAATATTTCCTTTTGTAGTTGCAATCTCACTCATGTCTCTGGGTATGGATTCGTAAGGGCAGTGGTAAATCAAATCAGTTTAGTGTTCAAATAATTGGAGTCCTTTCAATCAGTAATCTTCCATAAATGTGTAATTCCTCACATTTTCATTGGCTGAGCGAGTTTGATTTGTATAATTACTGTAACTTTATTTGTAAATCTATTTGTAAATTTATTTGTAATTTGGTACCACGTAGATCCATACTCTTTGGTGGATGGCTTTAGTTCCTAGCTTGCAGGGTATTGGGATGAGGAATCTGTGCTTATGATGCTTTGTGTCAGCACCCCTTTGCTGGTCATGGTATAGAATGTTATTTAATTGAAAATACACTGTAAAGATAGAGGCATTTATTTCTGCCTTCTAAAGAGCTAAGGCCATTCTAGGGTAAGTTCTCCTTTGGCATTTGTTCTTCGCATGTTATTTTATGTATATTTATGTAACATCTCTATATTACTTAACAAAACTAGTCAGTCCTTCCTTACATCTGTCCTCTCAAATTTTAGGTTCTGTTCTAAGAATCTTGCTGCTCTCCAGAACAAAACATTTTTAGTATGTGCTTCCTTTTGTTTTATATCTGCCTAAGCTTTGGTTTTAGTTTGTATCTTATGATTTTTATTAATCATTTGCTTAATAATCTCCATGCTGATTTCATTGTCTTTAATTTTGAAATTTCCATTTCAGATATCTATCTGTTAAAACCGCTGCCTTCTAACAGACGAACGTTATAATGCTTCCCTTGATATTATGTTTTGTTCTCCTCCCACATTTGCTCTGCATTTTGATTTTAGTACAAATGGGACCACTCTTGCTTTCATTTGCATCAGTTCCTTTCCTATTTATAAATTATCAAGCCATCTATTATTCCACCTAAGCCAACACTACTTTGTTTCAGACTGCTTTAGCTGAAAGTAGGCTTCACAGCCAGTAAGTGAATGTCTACAATGGACAGACTTGAAAGAAGGTCTTTTTTTAACCAACTCCTTTCAAATCAAGGATACATACACATTTGTACCAAAATATTATATAAATGTATAATAATTCTAGGGATCTTTTTTATTTCTGGATTCACACATGGGATAGCTGTATTGATTGCTCTTCTTTTCCCTGTACACTTAAATAGCTTTTACGTATCTGCTAGCTGATTTTCATGTAAAATAGTTCATACCAGTTTTCTTGTGGAAAACAGGCTGCCATTACATCATTCTGTTCCTGTAAAACTAAGAGATCAGCTCTTCCGTTTAGCTATTACACGACCCAGTTTTCTAAAAATAACACCACATGGAAGAAAGTAGCATTGGCAGGACGTTTTTGAGCTTGTGGCTCCGGTATTTGATATGTGCACTGTTTATGTTTTGATTGCATTAATTCAGTTAGTCACTGCGTGATATAAGTAGTAGGAATGAAGTAGGGTAGATTGCCTACTCCTGTGTTTACAAAAGGAAAGTTAAGTTCAGGCATGTTAGATGAAAGAAAGGACATTCTCAGGTTGGAGCACAACTCTGGTGCTGTGGGGCCCCATCTCTCCTAACGCTTGACACTTGCGTTCCTCAGGTGGTCCAAGCCTCGGAGACGGCATTTAAGTTTGCTGACACGGGCCGTGTTACGCGTGGTGTGACGTGTAGCCCTAATGACCAATGCAGGCTCATGTCTTCGGGGAAGAGCCCTGATAATGCCACCAGGAACTGAAGCAAGCCGTTGTTTCGTTTTTAGTTCTTGGTCAGCCAAATAATGAGCAGGAAAAATGAGAGAGTTGTTTTTGAAACAGTGTTTAGTATCCATTAAATTGGGTTATATAGAAAGAAGCTAAATTTGCTTTCTAAAATGAAATACGTTAGCCACTAAGTTATTAGTGCCCTGTATTTATTTAGCATCTTTCACATGGGGAAAAAGTAAGACGCTAAACAAAAAAAAAATGCCAAAACAATTAGAGTGAAAAAAATCTGGTAATTAACTATTATTTTTCACAAAACTAGTCTAATTACGAATCAGTCATGGTAAAATGAAAGGTCAATAACTACAGATGCATAATTTCTCTCTGATAGATTGCTGTTTGAAAATAGGTTTATGACAATTATGTGATTAATTTCCTTTTATTAAACAGCATTATGAGACTTCATGTTGCATTCATCAGTTTATTACTGTTACTTTTTCTCTTCAGTTGCGAATTAATCCTGGATAACATCAGGGCAGAAGCTCAGGTAGATTGAGGATCTCATCCTCTAGTGTTGTTTGTGTTGCAGGGAAGACCACAGATCTGAATCAAAATCAGAGCCTCAGTATGCTGAAACTGGCGGTATCATCCTAAGAAAACAAAACAAAAAAAAACCCCCAAATCTGCAAACTGCTTTTAGTAAAATAATGCAGTGAAATTCTTACATTTCTAAGATGAGGCACATAAGTAATCTAAGTACATAAGTTAAATGTTAAACTGTGATCCAGAACAGCTTTCCCCACTTGCCACCTAACCCTCAAAGTGCCCTGCCTTTTTATCTTGAAATTCCTCAGGCATGAAGAGTTGCTGTCCTGGACAAATAGGGAATTTTCCCAGCCTTGGAAAAGCTGAGCAGCCTGGGGATCTAGGAACAAGGCATTCATTGGCACAAATTCCTATAGCGTCAATACAGTAAATGTTTTCTGGTTTTTCACTGTTCACTTAATCCCAGCCTGTAGGCTTGGGCTGAGCACAGCATTCAGTGGCCACCACCCCTTTCTGGGGACATAGCTGTAGAAAGTCAGGTGTTGTATTCTGTCTCTTATCTAGCAACCTGGTGGTAGGAATACTTGGGATGGTTATACAATGTCCAAGGTTGTTGCCTCTTCTTGACTGTAATTGAGTTTCAAATTATTTTGGTCTCTTGCAGGTTTATGTTCGACTGCTAGGCAAGACTGCAGGGCACCCTGCAGTTCAGCTGCTGAAATTGCGCCCATCACATATTGGGGCTGTCTGCAGCTGCTAATCTAG
The DNA here is from genome assembly GCF_949628215.1 of Phalacrocorax aristotelis. Classification (NCBI taxonomy): domain Eukaryota; kingdom Metazoa; phylum Chordata; class Aves; order Suliformes; family Phalacrocoracidae; genus Phalacrocorax; species Phalacrocorax aristotelis. Next base: position 189,837,804 of record NC_134276.1, read on the forward strand.
ATGCAGAAGTCAGGCAAATCTTTCTTGTTTGAGTATTTGCATACTTCGATGTTGGGTTAATTGAGTGAAATCCTTCTTAGTGACCATCTACATTTCTTAGTTATTTTATTTCTTGAGGTGGGTTCCAACAGCCTTAGCTATCTGGTGCTTTGTTTCTACTTCTGTAGGAAAACGCTGTAATACTTGTTCCGCCTACCACTCCTAGGTGAAATCAGGCTGGTTTTGTGGCTTGGCTTTTAGTTCCATCCAGGATTTCGTTGACTTCATGGGCTCTGTAGTATGGCACATTTGTCCTCAGCTTGCAGGCCAATAGGTTTTATCTTCTTAGCGTAGCTTAGAGAAAGAGTGTGTTGTTCACTAAGTAGAATTAGGATGTCTTGGGGTGCATGGGAGTTTGCTTTTCCTGTCAAGTCTTCTGGAGAGACTGCTGTTGGAAAGGAGTTGGATCATCTTAAATTCAAGATTCTTTGAATAGTGCTAAATGCTTTGCTACTCCATTTGTAAAGACTATAAGCTGCCATGCTGACTGGCTGGGATATTCATTAGAGAACTTTCTGGGAAAATAGAGCCAACGAGAGACAAAGGTTTAGCAGTATCCTTTGAGTGCTGTAGGGGAATGTTGAACAGCGTTGTCTTTCTGTCACCATCTTTTGAGGATCTCATACAACTGTGGGTGATTCTGGGCTTCGTTTGGAGCCAGCTGGAGAATGGGACCACAGCAGGGGGTAAAGGAGCAGTGGTTTTTATAATAAATGTAGCTATGTCATCATTTGGTTAACTTGTTATTCAACCAGTCCAGAGCAGTCTTTGGCCTTAAATCCAGCTTAGCATGTTGATACGTTTCGGTTGCATAGTGTTACCAGCGAGATGACTCTCGTTTGACATATTCAGCCATTTGGAAACTTATTTTATGTTCAGAAACTTCTTTCACGTTCAGCAGGAATGTTAGAGTATGCAGTTATTTGAAAAAATAAAATAGGGATTTGGACTTAGAAAAGGGAAAGAATCTGGCTGTCTTCTGGCAAGTTTTTTTGGTTCTGGTTATCTGCAAAGCGTACACCTCTTGTCAGTATAAATAGGGAGTGCCTGTATAAACATTCTTGTTTTGCCTGTTCCACATAATAGTTTCTTGTATCATATTTCTTTTGACCTCGCTATCTGAAACCAATTACAGGAGATCCATTTGGGCTGCATCTATTTTCATAAGAAGCCCAGGCAGCAGTGTTTTTCTCAGAGATGAATATCAACATCAAATATGCTTCTGAGTGCTTTGTTATTTATGTTTCAGAGAGATTTTGTAGCCTTCAGCTCTCAAGAATGTGTCACGCTGTGCTGTTTATACATTGACGATATTAATGGGCGTAGATGTCATTTTTCATTTTAACGTCTCAAATGCAACAGGCTGATAGGTTAAACATTCCTGGTTTTAAAGGAAAGATATGAGTGACATCTGTTTCCTAAAAATACATATATATTAACTTTTTTTTAAAAAAAGTAATAAGTTTACCATCTTTTATGGGCAGCTTTCATTTTGTTAAAATGATAAAAATTTAAAAAATATTTTAAGGCATGCTTAAACTAAATACAAGGGTTTGGAATACAAAATAAAAGCAAGTTGTATCTCATAGTATTACCACCAACAAATTGCAAAATCTACTGCAATTTATCAACTTTAATAGGGTGAGTTATATGCAATTAATTTCATTTTTGTTCTGCTTAAATTTTAGCTATAACAAAGCTGCACAGTAAATATTAAGAAGTAGTGTTCCCAATAAATATTTTACTAGAAGACACAGTGAGTTCTGGAAACCATATGCCCAAATTTCCTGCTTATACAGCCATTATAATGATTTTCATTTGCATTATTAAAATAATTTCTAATCCTCAGTTCTTTTTATTGCTTTTGTCTGCATTGACTTTTTTGTATAGTTTTACTAATTTAGATAACTTAATTAAGGAAAAGTGCCTACTAAATTTGAAACAAATGTTATTGGAAACTGGATACAATTTTGGCTGCCTTAGAATCTGTTCTTGCTGCTGTTAACTTGAGGTAGGGCTCAAGATGATTTTCATCTGCCAGATTTATAAATGTCTGTTAGTTTGTCTTCATCAAACTGTTTTTAGGCCATGAGTTATTATCAAGTTAGTTCACAGAAATTTATAAATGGTACACATGATGGGTTTTTACCTGAAGTGTACGTGTTAAACTATGGATTTTGAAAGACTCCTTCAAGTTGTCAGTTTATTTTGCGAAGATTTAATAGCAGCAAATGAATTGGTAGAACTGAATGTTTTACAGTCTCATAATCTTCACTTATGAATAATGTCAGTAATAATCCTTTGAAATTAACAGTCTGTTTCTGGGAGGCTGTTTACTGAGTAGCAAAATCTGAAGTTAAGCTGTACACTGTGAGGAAAAGGTACCATATGACAACTGCTATAAGAACAAAGGCTGACAGTGATTTCTCCTTATGAGTTTTAAATCATCTCTGATCTCTCAAAATTGTTTTTTGTTCTTCTTCTATCTCCTGTGTTTACAATAATCTAAACTGCCACAATAAGATCACTGAAGTATTCAGGTAGTCATCATTTATAAGACATTCTGTATTAAAAGATGAGCCTTTACTCCTTTAAAGATATCCCAACCAGCATATATGAATCACAATAGTTTAAGTAGTAGAGCCTTTTATGCAAACATATCCTGTTTTGCTGCCTTGCTTTTTCATATGGTGTGACTCTTTTTGTAGTTAGCAGAAGGAAGTCATGCTTTCTTGGGCTGATTCCATGGGAGTACGCTAGCCACAATTTGAAATTATACTGTCTAACTTAAATCTGAGCTGCAGCATACTCTAATTCTCTAATTTTCAAGTACTGTAACTGTACAGCTTTACCAGATGCTTGCTTGCTTGTTTTATTGTATTGTGTTATTGTATTGATGTGAGATGCCTTTGCTGCTAAGGAAGACCAGGACACTGAAACAACTTACCGAGTGTCCCAGTTATTTGCAAGTATACATCAGCTGTACATCATTACAATTTCTTTTCCAGATAAAGGCTGTCTAATGAATTTTCTGAGACTGCCATGAATAAAAAATCGTTATCTTTATGGTTTTTCCTGTTTTCTGTAACTCCAGATCTCTCCTCTAGTTCTTGTAGCAGTATCACCTGGAGTGGTGAGGTTGGTTTTCCTGCACAGTCTCCCATGAATTCAGGAGTGCAAGAGTTCTCTTGCTTCCGTTGAAGTTTCCCTTTCGGAGAGCTCTAACAATTGGGAAGGATTATTAATACACCATAGATCTTCTCTTCACGCATTTAATCCATGTTTGTGCTTAAACCACTGCAAGATGTTGGGACCAAATCCCGGTGCCCCTGAAATCAACAGATATATTTATCTCTGATCTCGGACAGAGCAGTATTGTCCTTTAGGATCTACAGAAGAACTGTGAGTGCAGAAGAGATTATGCTATTCACATAGGAAACAGGGCATCCAGTGGTTCCTTGGTAACAAAATATTTCAAGTGCACTTTGAAATATGCTAACTTTTATTTATTTTTGGCAGAGAGAAGCTAGTTCTGTGCGTCTCGTTGCTTAGGTTCAGAGGAATGTGTAGTCTTTGTAAAGCTGACCTGTAATTACTTGAGAATTTGATGAAACAATACAGGGATTGTTGTGGGAATGTCTCCAAATGTTAAAAGTCTGCTCTGCAAACTTTGTACCAGAGCTTTCTATGGGGAGACGAATCAATGTTGTTAGGAGATGGTGCTAGTGCATTCAGTTTGTTTACTTTGGTTTTCTATGTCTGCCTGCCTTCTCAGAAAACTTGCTTGGAGCCAGACTGTAGCAGCCCTCTCTCTGTCTTTTCATAATTGATCAGGGGATGACTGCCTTCCCTGAGGGTTAAGACGTGGCAACTTTTTCTGTTTGCTCAGCATCTCAATGCAGTAGTTCAAACATTGTTCACACCAGCTGGCAGTGTAATGCCATATGCACATCTTGTCAAAGCAACTGTTGTCATGGATACTAGAAACTATCTTAAAAACCACCTCATTTGAGTCTAATCAAAATTGTACCTTTCTTTATCAGTTGAGAATCTTTATTATTTTAGGGAACATTGATCAAATGGCATTTATTGCGGTATATTCCATCTACAGTATGTTTTAATAGCATAGGTAATAGTGTGATGTGTTTTAAAGCTGTAACTGCTATTTACTGAACTGATTTTTTTTTAAGGGGGGGGAGAGAGTTCTCCAGGTAGTTTCAGTGGAAATGTTTTGAATTGTTTGGGGTTTTTAATTTCTTAGTAAATACCACTTTATAACATTCGGCATTTTAAAAATGATTTATAGGAAAAATTAATTTAGATTAGCCTTCTTTGGGTAAGTGGAATGTTTGTTTACATTTCATATGTTTAACTGTGTTTTGCTGAGTTGGAATGAAAACATAAAATAAATGAAAACATTTTCTATTTTGATTGGGATACTGTCATCCCAGAGTCAGATCTGGTTGGTTGAGTAGTAATTTCTTTGTTCTCTGATTTTCCTAAGAATGCAAATGAAAACCACTCATTTTTATTTGGCATTAAAATCACACTTTATTTTGTCAAAGGAGAGGTTTCTCCTTGAATTGTAAGTACAAAAAGTGTTTCTAATCTTCAATGAATATCCTTATTAATTCACTTTCAAGATAATCTGATGTTGATTTGTCAAATTTAATTACAGCTTCCGGTAACACTTGAAGTCTACTTGCTTTTGCTTCAAAATTCTAATATGAAAATGCAAATTGAATGATAATTTGCAAGGGAGTGGGCATTTTAGTTGAACACTCAAAGACAAGTTCCTTGTGGAAATGAGGCTATTGATGCAGTTTATGATTTTTCCTCTTCAAGCACTTTAAACAAATTAACTTTATTTCCTGCAGGATTTCATGTACATTCAGAAATTCTAGTGAAGTCCTATATGTGTACTTTCAGATGATTTTTTTAAATGTTTTACGTCAAAAACAAACCGAAGTCTGAAATCTAGCAAATACAAATTGAATAGGAGGAGATTGCATGTGTTCGACTGGACTTTTACCTACCATTAGCAATGAGTAACTCATCTCTTTCTAGGAACTGGTGGAAATTATTGACTTTTTTTTTTACTTTTTAGGCACTCCAGGCAGCAAGGCAGCTGCTTTTACAGCAACAGACAAGTGCACTGAAATCTCCTAAGGGCAGTGATAAACAGAGACCACTGCAGGTTAGTAAAGTATTGTTGCTTTTGGAGCCTTACTCTCAGGGAAGAGTGCTGTGCTTGCTCACAAGTGAGGTGTGTGTGGGGATGCCTGTGCTCTAACGTTTTCTATGTGCACAATCACATGCAAGAGGTTGCAGGCTTGTGTGCTGGTGACTTCTCATTCACAGAGAAAATTCACTGTAAGTTACAAAAGCCTTTCATGGCTATAGATGCTTAAAATGTCTAAGACTAAGTCTGAGTTCAATAGCTATGGTATAAATTAATTCTTTATAGACATGTAACAAAATTGGTATGTGATTTTTACACATACGTGGATTAAATTGTAAAAATGGCTGCGTTAAGACTAAGAGTAAAGCAGTATCAAGAAAAAAATTGCTAAATAACTCATCAGTACTATATGTAAGTGACAAACAGGGAAGCATTCAGAAACTACCAACACAACTGCATGAAATTATGAAAGAGCTGCTTCTGCCATTTTAGAAAAACATATGTCACAGAGTTTCACACTGGGATGCCATTGGGCTTCAGACTGTGTTCAGGTGAATAGGAGTTCCCTTACTGAATAATTATTTTAAATGCGTTATGAGTAAAACTATAGATAGCATTTTATTTTTGAAAAATTTTATCTGGGGTTTGTTGGGTTTTTTTTGAGGTTTTAGTTCATTTTTTGCTAATTCATAGTTCCATATGAAATTACATTCTTCTGACAACACTGGTTCTCTCATTGTATATAGACCAAATATGAGTGTTTGCTGAATTAGTCTGTTACAGACAAAAGATGTACATGAGAGACGATTTTATTTTGTTCAGAAATAAAAATTATAGCTCCTATCATTCTCTTCCTCACATCTATTTCTCTGGGTGAGCCTTTATCCTCTTGGAACTTCCCGTTTTCTGATGGAGTAAGGCGGTTTTATCTCATTTTTAGTTTTTGTCGTGCATAATGGAGGACCCCAGGCACCAGAACTTATCTTTTTCTCCACCAGCAAAATGTGAAATTTGATCACTTGCTCAATTTTTGTATGTAATTCACATTGTCTCCTTTTCTTTGTGAAACCTTATGGAGCAATGTTGGACACAGCAAACAGTTCCACATTCCACATCAGCTCTCTTCAAATATACTTTTAGCGTTGTATTTATTTGCTCAGAACCAAACAAGAACTTAGGGAAATGACTAAAGAAAATGGAAAAAAGAAAGCATGTCAAGTTGGCATCTTGCCATGCTGTAGCTGTAGTCCAGTCCAGAGGCGTAGGAGTCCTGGGACCATGTCAGCTTTCCACTCTTCACCCTTGACTTTGCTCTGCATTACATATCTTCCTGGCTGAAGTCACACCAGAAGAGTAGTTGTAAAGGCAGCAGCTTATGAACGATGTTGTTTTTTAAAGTTTTTGGAAGTGGAATTGGTGATCTTGAAGGGCTGAATAATGGAGATGATTAATTTAATGAATACTGTGAAAGTAGTTTATTCTGCCAGCTCCTCACTCTGAGAGATAACATGGGCTGTACTAGGAGTGTACAAGGTCCGGACGTTAAGGGAAGTATATGAAACAGGAAAAAACAGTTATATTTCTCCAGTATATGTTTCCCAGTGAGGTTAGCTTACTTTAATACTCCAACTTGTAAACTGGAGCAGTTCAGGAGCTACTGACTTCTCTGTTCACGTTCTCCACCCATTCGTAAACCTTTTCACAGCTGATGTGAGATCAGGGTGATCTCACAGATCTCACACAAAGATGTGGGGGTGCACTATTTGTTGTAGGCATTGATGAAAGCAGAGAAAACCATGTTTGGAGACAAAGTCAGTCATTACACAACTGAGAAGACGATGAGGTGAGGAGAGGGCGTCTTGTGCTTTCCTACTCCCAAAGCACTAACCCTGGCATGATTTTTAAATGCCATGGGATGGCGTATTGTAGAAGCATCCTGTATTACATGTTTGCTGGGAAGAGTCAGTACCTCCTGAGTCACACTTGCAAGGCAGGAAGAAAATAAAGCAAATAATTTTCTTTTCAGAATTGTTACATGCTCACTAAAGCCAAGATTATTGCTCATGTTTCCAACTTTTCCTTCCATGATCAATGTGTACACAGTGCCTCTTATTAGCCTTGGACACTTCATTTGGTTCATTATTAAATGAGACGAAAATGAAATTTGCTTCCAGACTTTGGTTTATGTATCAAATACCATGTAAATTCAGGTATGAGCACAAACTCCATTTTAATTTTCTTCTTTTGTGAAAAGGATGTATAAAGGTTTTGAAAATGAGTCCTTGGAGCTTTTCTATTTCTACCTTTTATTGTTACTACAGAGCTGTTCATTGTTCATTAGGTAGTGGAAATTCACATTTTGAGCGTCGTGATGCCTGTTTGACCAAATACTGTAATATGGGTCATAAAATTGTACAGTATTATTATTTTATTATGCCAAATTTAATCGTAACTTTAGCCAAAATTCCCTAGCAGTAGGAATTGCTAAATATGTATAAGCAATTTGAGGTTTATAAGACAAAAATACTTTTGCTTGTGTTTGTGCTTAAGGAAACAGAGTCCTCCCAATACTTTAAAATACTTTAATATTAGTGTATTTCTAATTTCAGAGTAATTTACTGATCTGGCAACTGGAGTTACATTAGAACTGATTCATAAATCTAGTAAAAACCTAATAAAACTTATAAAACTAGATCACACATCTGCAGGCAAATGTGGGTGTTAGGTAAGCCTTGCTTTTGCATCTCTCATGTGCTCCATATTTTGATGTAAACTATTCTGTTGCTCCATGTGCCAAAGAAGAATAAAAATGGTATTAATTTCAGTGGCCATCTTTTCATATTGGATGGATATTTGGGGGAAAGTAGCATATGGTATTTTTATATATGTTCTCTCTGTTGTTCCATAATGCGTCAAGTATTTTAGTGACTTACAGCACCTACTAGCTAATCAGCAAGTTGAAAGCTTATTGAAGAAACCTTCAAATTTGTGTCCTCAACTTTGCAAAAACAGGGTGTTGGGTAAGTTGTCAAGTTCTACTGTGCTTTACAGAGGGGATGGTTTTAGAAAACCGCTGGGATTTTCCTAGAAGAATTTGAGTGTCTTTTATATCCTTCTCATGAAAAGCCTTATTAAATTTACCGCTAGCTATGTGATCTATTGTAAAAGAGGAATGTTGTGTTGGCAAATGTTTCTGGTTTAGTTTTTAATGCAAAAGTTACCTGGATCTAGTAATTATTTTCGGGGGGGAGGTTTATATTTAGACTGTGAGTTAACAGAATACCTGCAAAAATTGCAGTTTAGAAAGACGCTTATCTTGATCTGCTATTACTTTCTGATTTACATTTTCTGGGTTTCAGACTGCAGATGGCATAACCATTAGCATGTCTTATGCAAAACAGGAGAAAAACATCCCATCTGACAAGCCTGAGTACCAATTGTAGTAGTTATTTTACTTTCATGTATAGATATCCAAATAAATGTATTTGAAACATGTTTATATGTGCCATTCATTACACTGATGCACCAATTGAATGGATCCAATCAGTACACACATTAATTAATGTCATATTGCAGAATAGCTAAGGAGGGTTTGTGATGAGCGTTGAGGATAATGTTAACCTGCATATATTGAGATAACAGCATTTACTTCTGTACTGTGCATCCTGGAAAACATATTGCAGTAGTAAGGTTAATATTTCTGTAGTCCTGGTTTTTGATTGAGAATATTTTTCTTTTCTGAAGAAGCTTTGATTGTGGTAATCTGTGGTGAAACGAGCTGATTGTTTTCACCGATTTCACCCCCTATTACCACATTTCTATAGTAGACGTAATAGGGAAGATGTCACTTCAGCTCTTAGAACCTGTAGCTCATTCTCCTATGGCAGAAAGTCACTGTCCTTATGGCCACTGAAGAACCTGGTGCCGTCTAGTCTGAGTTTTAAAACTGGCAGCTTCATTGTTCTTGTTACACTTACAGTCATGAGCGAGACTTGCGGTTCTTCAGCAACTGTGCAGAGCACAAGCATAACCCAAAGGTAAATGCTGTCAATTTGCTGCCACTGGTGGGTGGTCGTGTACAGCATTGCAATTATTTCCCTTCCAGGTAGGCAGATCTCGGTGCTTAGGCTAATCTGTCCATGATACACATACTATTGTTGGCTGCATAGCATAGTGATTTAGGCAGCTAGTTAGAATTTTATTTGTTTGCTCTAAGAACTATGAAAAGGCTGTTTCTATTCCCTGTAATGTCTCTAAAGAAGTGGTTTATTTTCATAAAGTCAGACTTTGAACTTTATCCCAATTACAATAAATAGGAATTTATCTTCAGTCCCACAAGTTAATATATCTACAATAAATTGCTTAGTTGTTTTTTCCTTCATGCTGGAAGATTTGTTGTTCCACATCAGTACTAATGCATTCTGTATGAGGATGGCATGTCAGGAAATCATGACTCCTGGAATCAAAGGGTTAAGCTCAGTGTATACCAAGCCTGTTGTATAAATATCATGCTGTGTGGAGTGTTGAGTTGTTAAGGTAAGCTTTGTTTATTTAGCATGAGCACTTCACTGAAGTGTAATCATTTGATAAAATTTGGGAAAAGTAAGTATGCATTTAAGTTCATTGACTTAATTTTATTGCATTAGTGCATAGTATCAGAAGAACCACTTTTTAAAGACGTGCAAAATGCAAAATTATAGCATGAAAATTTCGCATGAAAAGATACTCATAATCTCTTTTAACCTACTCTCTTTGCCTTACTCTCCCCTAGTTTGATCATCTCCCTTTGGATCTTCATGTGGGTCTGAATTTAAAATTCATTGCACATAATAAATAAGCAAACATAACATTAATTTTGTAACTTTTAATTACTTTTTAAAACATACATAAGGAGATCTTGAGAGGTAAGGAATTGGGAACGTGAGGAAAAAGAAGCAAAAAACCCTGCTTTTAAATTATACCCTCTGACTTAATGCTCACTGACTGAAACCATGCATGCATAATGTTAGCAAAAAAATCCCATTTTAAAAACAGAAAAAAAAATGTTATGGATGTAACTTACATAGTTTTCTTTGCATTACATTCAACAAAAATAGAAACAAATCTAACTGGTCTAAAACTGTCTTTGCAAAAACTGCGTGTTACATATTTCTATTTATCTAATGTGTGCTGCTAAGCATAGGAAGTAGGAGGATTTTGTACATGCTAGAAAGCACTCATTTAGAAAGATGCAAATGCCTAATATATAGTGTAAGAGAAGAGTAGTGATAAACAGTCTTTTTCCCTCTCGAGTATAATTCTGGAGGAAATGTGGCCTACATATAAGCAAACATTGAGGCTTGGGGTAAATTAAATTTGGAAAATAGCTGCTGGAAAATCATAAGTCCCATTTTCCCTTGTAAGTCTGTTAGGAGGAATATGCAGTTATCCTCTAAGGTGCAGAAATTTGCATCAGTGAACCCACCCTAAAGACAAGGATAACCCCAAGAGATGGAAAGAAGGCAAAGAGTTATTTTTAGGTGAGTTGGGGGGGGAGGGAAAGGAGAAATATCCATTTTCAAGCTTTCATGGTGTAGAAAACAGGAGTTCCATTTAAAGTAGGGAGATAAATACAGTAATAAAGAAAGAAAGATGGACATATTTCATTGATTTACAGTGGAAGTATCTGTATAGCAAAGTTGCTGGGAAGTCCTTATTTATATAGATACAAGTCTGCTCCAGGGGCTTACGTCCTGTCTTTGAGAACCTCTTTTACTCATGAAAACCCATATTTTGCATTGTGTGCCATTTTGCTGTAAAATTTTTCAAGAATAGATCTAGTCTAAGTCACTTTCCACTCTTGAAAACTTCCAGTATTAAAAAATACATCTATAAAGAAAGTGGCACTAGTTAGTATGGTTTCCTTTTTACTTTAAAGTAGTATCGGTCAACTTGAGGTATTATCTCATATTGATAAAGCAGATAGTTGTCATTTTCAGGTACATAGAATAGTACAGCTAACCTTATGTATGATCTTTGTAACATGGAAAAATTCTTGCTAGTAGCCTTCTAATGGAAGTTATTGCACAATGGCTTCATCTGTATCTGAGAGGGAAAAAACTAGCTGGTGCAGAGCTCGCATCTTTATCCTGAAAATATTGTTGCAATATTGCAAAATATTTTGGAGGTAGAGGAAAGAAATATTATGCAAGTTCTGTTTACAGGTGTTGAATATGCACAATACTAATTAGGATTACTATGTGGTCAGGGATTTCAGGTGGCCTTTTGATGTTAAACATATGTCTGTGCAGCAGTCTGACGTGTCACTCCATTACCGTGACTGTCAGGGAATCATTTGTCACCTACATCACTACCATGTCTTTCCTTTTCCCCTTTCTCTCTTGTTGGTTCTTGTACTTCTAGAGGATTGGGAGGAGAGGGGAGAACACACACACTCTGGTTCTTCACTCGGATTCAGAAAGGCAAACCTCCAGAGAGAGTGCCTAGGTCAGCAGCTGGCTTTTACATAGCAGACCAGCAGACCCATCTTTCTTTAATGGTAGAATCTCCAGCCTGTCTCATACCAGAAAATATTGCCATGCACGGGATGGATGGACTGGTTTTTATGTTCTCAACTGTAGGACTCTCCAAGTTTTACAGAGAAGTTTCTTTGCCTTGCTTGATCACCTGGAAAGCTCTGTCCCCCTGCAAGCGCTCCCGGTGCAGCCAGTGTGCACGTTCATGATTGCTCCTCTTTGGGCTGCTCCTCTGCAGTGCTGGGAGGTGTAGGTTTCCTTGAGCCACTTCTCCAGGCTCTTGCAACAGGTTGGATCAGCCTGATTCTCTTACCAGCTGGCTCACTGCCCAGAAAAGCTTGTGAAGAGCTGAGAGAGAATGTGTGAATGGTTCCCCACTCAGTGTGCGGCTCTATTAAAGGGTGTGCTCCCAGGCAGGGCCCTAATTATGCCAGTTTAGGATCGCATCCTATTAGGAGAGCAAGGCTCTCCTGATACTCTTGAATTTGAAAAACACATTAGTGTACACTGATTTAGAAATTACCAAAGCAGGAAAAACAACTGAACAAAATATTCTGTGAATGCGCTAGAAGGGTATAGATTTTAAAAAATTGTTTCTAGTTAAATTACTGTGAAGGAAAGTTCTTTTTTTTCCAGAAGGTTTTTCATTTCTTCATGCAATTATAAAAGCCAAGGAAATTTTCTACCAAACCCAAAGTTCTGTGACTAAATAATGGACAATCTTCAGTCAATAGTGGCAAATGCACGTTTCCACGTGAAAATCCAGTCTCCCTCCTTTAGCCATTCAAGGCATTCCTTGTGCAGATTACTTCCCATACTTTTTTGTTTCTTAGATTAATTTTACTTTGTGAACTAAATACTTGTCTTGAAATTTTCACATCATTAGACAGTATTTTGTAGTTTGTGTGTTAGTTCTCCAGTTGCTTTACCTAGCAGGGGGACTTTACTAGGGGTGTGGGGAGCAGGCTAATCAGGAATTTGAACATACGCCAAGGTCACCATAGGTGTTAATTTTAGTTTAGCTTCGCTTATGCTGTACGCATGTAAAGTTGAATTAAAAACTGTTAAAATTATCCAGATGAACATGCATAAATATTACACTGTAATGCTAGAGGAAAAAGAGCATGTGAGCATGTGTGCTGTTGAAAAAGCAATCACACAGTGGAGTGGAAAAGCACATCAGTCTATCCTATTGGAGAAGGGGGTTGTTCAACAATTGCCACTTTGATGTTCTAGGTCTTTTTATGCCTTCTTATGCTGCTAATATAATTTTCTTGAGACAGACAGATGAGGGTGTTATGAAACAGAATTAATGGTGAAAAATTTACTAAACACTACTTCAGTGCTTTACTACTTGATTATGTGAAGCTTTGAAAAGCAATTGTACAATAATAATATGTACAAAGGAAACTGTATGGTGTGCCAACAACGTCAATATTCTTCAAGGATCTTACCGAGAACCTGAAGTATAACTGAAGAATAAGATTTTTCCCTAAGTGTTCCCAGTAAATTTCATGTATTCAAGAAATACGCTTTCAGTTGGATAGAAAAGACAGCCGACGCAGTATTGAGGGAAACCAATGCAGTAACCCAACATATTGAAAAAAAACCCCAAAGTCTACCTGTACTCATAGAATTAATTCCAAATTGATGCAGCTGTAATTTAGTGCCCAGATAGCTATGGGCTTGATTCTTGAGAATAATCAAATTACTAAATTAAAGAAAAATACTTCCCAATATAAGATATGGTGTGGTGTGAACGCATACTCAAACCAGTGCTTGTTTCTGTTTCCAGAACAGTTTAGGATACCATGGAAAGCCTCAGTTTGAGGGCATAGACTCTGAAGTAGAAGTAATAACACAAATTCAGAGGCAAATGGTGATTAACGTTTGCATATATCTCTGGATTAGAAAGGGTTGAACCCATACTCCGGGTGAGGAAGAAAAAATGCCTAACCAAGCCTGCCATAACAATAGGAGACATGTATTTCACCCATGGAAAAGAAAATAGGATAGGGTTCACAAGAGGGTTGGGCTTTTGTACAAGATAGGTGTGTTTCAAGAATGTAATTTAGAAAGTAAATTCTAATAAATTTTAGAAAGTACAGCAAAGTACTGGGTCATGTGTTTAAAAACTGAAAAATACATCTTCCTTAAGCTTATGTCCATCACTTAAAATGGAAAAGGAAGAGAGAAGCTCAGTGTATTGGTCACTGTATGACTCTGAATGCCCAGTGATATAACATAGGTGAGAAAAAATAGGGAAATATTGATGCCATTTTTAAAAGGTATCTTTGAGACCTCATCAGGAGTAGTGGGAGATACGCAATCCACCTAATTTCTGGTGCCTTATTAGTGTATTAGAAGTGTGCTCCATATAGGTTCTGTTGAAAGATTCAGGGTTCTAGTACTGACACTGAATTTCCATGAAGTGAAGCTGTCTCACTGTTTTGATTATGGCTGACAGCTTAGCACATTTGCTATATACCTACAGTTAGGTTATGTAAATTCTATATACATTTTTATGATATACAAGTCCATAAAGGTTTCATTCAGACTAGATGCATAGGCTGAATGGTTGTAATTGCTCTGGCAGTTTGAGTCAAGAAGCAAACTTGAGGAAAGAGGAGGCATCTTTTATACTTACGAAGTGCAGTGTTAAACAAGGGAACAGGTAGCTGAGCTGAGCATGAATGACCTATGAAACAGAAAGCTTTTCACTATGCAGAGAAAAGAATTTCTGGAACACTCTTGTAGTAGAAGTAGTGGAAGGAAGAGCCACCTCCCATGCAGAGTACTTACTTTAAAGATAAAGCTTGACCAGCTTAGACAGGGACTTTCATGATGTGAATTACAATAATAAAAATATTGAAGACTCATAAAGTCTATTCTAGTCCTGTGCTGTTGTGGGCCTTTTAGTTTTGGTTGGTTTTGGGTTTTTTTTGTGGTTTCTTTTCTTGTTGAAGGTGGAGAGCCATTGAAGCCAATAGCAAAATTCTAGGAAACAGAATAGTGTGCAGATTTTTCAATAAGCACATTACACCATATCAACAGATTCATTTTTAAAAGGATTTCAATGCCACCTTAAAATTACAGCATGTACATGAAATGCCTTAAAGGACGTGACACTTGATTATTTTTTCAAAAGTCAACTTTATTTTCTCTGTATTTATGGCATGTTTCATGAACAGAAAATTCTAAAGACTAGATAATAACTGGCATTTAGTAAAATACAGGTGACATCCTGAATTCACAATATATCATCTGTTTAAATTCACTATCAGTATATGACCATTTTGGATACTTTAATTCTTACTTGTTAGTTTACAACAAAAGATAGTAATTTCTATGAGCATAGTCTAAGTAGCTGTACCTTTCACATCTTTTGACATAGCCTGTATTTTTTCAAGTTATTAGAAAAATGTATTGACTTCATAATTATCAGTAAGACATAGAAGAAATACCACTGAATTAATAAATATGGACATTTTTAATTGCAAGGCATTCATTCTAAAATGAATTTTCTTTTCTCTGCAATAAATATACTGAAACAAGAGGCAAGATTTATTTTTCTAAAATTAGTTTTCTTTTCTCTGCAATAAATATACTGAAGCAAGAGGCAGAATTTATTTAAAAAAAAATATTTTAAGTACTTTTTCTTCCAGAAATGCGCGCTTCCATAATGTTTTAAAGTGTTTATAGTGTTGAGGTGATTGTCTCATGGTACCTGAAAATAAAGTCAATTAGTCTAACAGCCCACTTATGAGATCATTATTTTTGCAGCCATTTTAGGGCTTGGCATATAATATGACCCAACAAGTCTCAGAGCCAAGATTAAGAGAGGGGGCTCTTTTCCACATTAAGAAAAGTCATACTAGTTTAGCATCTTACAAAATAGTTTAGTCTAGGAAAATGTTTGTTTTGGGTGGGGAATACTTGTATAGAGTTCTTTGAGTGAGTATTTAGTCATCGTAATTTGACTGGGGTGGTACAGTTTGTATTGTAATACTCCAGCCATACCTCTAGAAGCAAATAATTATAACTTTGTGTATGATTCTTTAGAATATTTATAGTTAACAAACATAAGCGCTATTGTATCAGACTTAATCTTTGTAATTAATGTCCTAAAATACATCCAGAGATAATATTGTATCAATAGCTGTCAAGGCTGATTTCTTAATCCTCCTGCGTTTCAGTAACATTGTCAAGATAAACTGAAATAGTAAAACCTGCCAATTGTGTAGAGTGCTTGGACTGTCGAGGTAAAATATTTATCAGATTTTGTTAGATTTATCAGATCTTTTCATTTTTTGGACTGTAAGTATAGTAAGAGAGGAGTTACTAGAGGTACTTTTGGAAGGCTTGACTACAGTAATAGCATCATCTTTAAAATAAACTATAATGTAATGAAAACTCACAAAAAAGATTAGATAATGCTTTTATTTTGTGTGGAATTGTTTAGCTTTTTAAAGTGAGAACCCTAAATAATTTTGGTGTTACCAGAATTGGACCCCTTCTTGTAGTTAAGGTAGGATCTAATGTATCAGAAATGTTGATGCACCACATCATTTACACAGAAATTATTTCTCAATTAAACCTCTGTGAATGTCAAAGGGTTTAGGAGGAACTTATAAACAGAATCCTATTTCGGCAAAGAATCCTTGTTGTTTAAGTCACTTTTTCCCCCCATGAAACTTTCATCAGGAATTCTGAAAAGGTTTTGAAATCCTTTGCTTTACCAGGCAGAGTGTTTTATACTTTCCTTGTTTTTTCCTTGTAGAGTAAACATAATCAGCCTTTAGAATGGTGCCACAAAAAAGGTACAAGAAGTTGTTCATCCTATTTTAGTTTGGGAGATTCAGTATTGTGATTTTCATTTTGTGACATATCAACTTTGTTAGTGTTATTATTAATTATTAATTAAAGTGTGATTTACATGAGAAGGGTATCCTTTATAGGATCAAAATTAGTGTGCTTTCTCTCTTAGAGAAAACAATGAGGAACTGTTATTTTTGACAAATACTGGTCTAGACACTTGGCTTGACTAGCAGTCCACAATCAAGAAAACATGAATTTTAAACTTCAAATGCATTAGTTAACATCCTCAGTATTGATATCATTGTTAGGATGAAACTTTTCTTTTACATACTTCTGATATTTTATTATTTTTACTATTGTAGTTATGAAAGCTTTGTGTTAGAGATTTGGGTCTTCCTGTATTAATAACTCTACAAAATGTTAATGTGAATCAGATTTCCAGAGAGCATACAGTGCATTCTGGCAACATTAACAGAGTGCAAGAAAGAAAAAAGAACTGCAGAGACACACAGAGACATACAGCATTGACATACCCATTGAAGTGAGACTGAACAGCAGGCAGCAAGTTTATACTCATACATCTTTGAGTGTATTTCATGCCCAACTGTGTGAACACAAGGTATAGTTATACATTATTTACACCTTTCAGGACATACCAAAATCCATTGGCTCAAGTTTTGAATAATATTGGGTAAAGGAGAAGGAGATATGATCCGTACAGATCCCAAGATATCTCTGCTCTTTTATCATCCCTCCAGCTCTTCTAGTCCATCTTTTGTCGTTTATGGCTGCAGGGTTGCCTTTTAGCTACAGTTGCAAGTGCTGAGGGTTCACAGGATTTAATCATTCCCTTGCAGTTGGAGCAGTAAAAGACATGAAATTAAGCTAAAAAGATGATGTAGGTCTTCAAGCCAAGCTCTAGAGCAGATCTGTGCTGCAAGATGTTATGGATGCTAGATATTTCAATTGCCTCAAAAATCAAGTGAACCGATTAATGGAAGAAAAATCCATCCATACAATTTCCAATTTTCATAGTCTCTAAAGCCCAAAATGCTGGCATGTGGCGAGTGGCCTGGAAAAGTGTCACTCCACTGTATGGCACTGTGCTCATTTACTCTTCTCTGAGCACTGAGTACTGACCACGGTTAGAGGCAGCCCAGTAGGGTAAATAATCATTTGGTCTAATTCAGTGTGCCATTCTTCTGTCTTTTCAAGCAACATCTAGAAACCAACATATTTTCCTTCTGAAGACTCACTTTTGGTCATCCGAGTGAACTTGACTTTCCTCCAAGAAAAGCCTGGTTCTAGCAGAAAACTTCAAACTTTACAAATCTTAGTCCATTGGACTTCTGACATCTGTTTTTGGTCATGCTTTAAAGAAGAAAACCTCTAAAAATATCTAACCTTCCTCAGTACAACCTCTTAAAGAACACTTCTCTTTGTGACATGACACTGACATCAGGATGACATAGTAGGCATTTTGCTAGTCACAATTACTCTGCATTGTGGTGGAAAGATTGGATTAAGCTGATTAAGCTCAAGGGAAATAGTTGTGTCCTCAAATGATACCAAGCTACCTAGCCACTTGCTAACACAACCAAGTCAATCAGATGCTCGATGTGTTATGATCTGAAAGTGATACAAAAGGGACCTTCTGAAAGGGAGAGGATGTACCTGAGTTGCATTGGGAGCAGCTATCTGGCTCCTCCGTGAGTTTGTAGCTATGTTCTTACTTCGACCATGCAGGCAATGAAGCCCAGATTTTAGACTCCTGGTTACATATACAGGACTGCAATTTCCCTCCCATTGTATGGGAAGAGGATCTTCCAAATTTTATGTCTTTGGCTCCCATTCAAATAAGCCACAGTCAATAAAAAGGAGAAAAAGAAAGTGTGGCTGCCTTCTGTGGAAGTGAGGGGAGCATTTTAAAAAACTGCAACACAATTTTAAAGTTAGTTCCATTCTTTTGATATATCGTTCTATCATTTGCCATTAAGTTGGTGAAAACAACCATGAAATACAGTGTTAAGGTTAGGTATCAAGGTTAATTTTAATTTTGATGTGGGGTGTAGCCCACATATAATCTCATATCAAATGCTGCTATGCAAATAGGCAAAATAAAAGTAAATTATTGATTGTCCTGTTCTGAAGTAAGATTAATTTCAATGTTAGAGAAAGTTAAGTAAATCTGAGGTAAAAGAACATGACAAGGAATAACATAGTGGCAGGACACAGACCCAGCTTGAGATAATATTTATTTAATTTCAAAACATGTACAAAACTAAATCACAGCATAAATAGATTGCATTTCTTAAAATCAATGAGTTGCAGTAGAAACAATAGTCATAGTTCGTTTATGTTTAGGAAAACTTGAGGTTCTTTCTAACCAATACAATTAATAGCTTTACAAGGTGTATAGGTTGCAAAGTGTTTGTTGGTCATGGTTATCTACCGGAATGGAAGATAGTCACTGAGACAATTGTGCACTTGAAGTTCTGTAGTTAGTTTTTATACTCAATCCAGTGATTTATACTTGCCACTGTATGCAAAATGTAGTTCTCCCTAACATCAAATATATTTTTTAAAAAATTTAAAGTAAGTTTTCATGAAATTACAATACATGATTCATTCAGGAGTTACAGAAATTGGATAGACAAATTGGATAGACAAGGGGCTTCCTTATGATGAGGTAAAAGCGAACAATCTGGCAATACACAATTAGCACTGCAAGCCCCTACAGCCCAAGAAAGTCAATACAAGCAAGGGTTACTGCTGTGCTGCCTACATGGGAGCTGCTACGTTGACTCAACCAACATAAGGGACCGTGTTTAATTCCATAAGTAATAGCATTGGATAGTCATAGTGTAGTATTTGTGGCTTAAGTTACACCTCAGAACTTCAATTGTATGTCAGTGTAGTTTGTTATGGTCGGCGCGTTGTCCTTGATACTGCATATATGTTTCTTTGATTCAGACACTCAGTCTCTTTCCAGCAGCTTACTGAGGTGTCAATAGTTGCACACTATGAGGCTGCTTTTAGGTAAAAATTCAGCAATGAGATTTCTTAAGACACCAGCAGAACTACCAGTATGAGTTGTCTTTTTGACTGAAGACAACTGTTTCAGAGGGTGTTGCCTCACTGCTGGGGTGCCTTGCCTAAAAGGTGATTATTTGGTCTGTTTGGATGTCATCCCAGGACAGGAGAAGAGGTAAGAAATGAAGCAGAAAGGTACTTTAAAATCTTGAATATTTATTTCAATATGCAGTTGAGGCTTTTTGGTTGTAGTTAAGATACTCTGTTTCTGGGTATACTGTGTTGCTAATTGAAATACCAGGTATATATTTAAAAACTGCTAATTCAGTGTAAATCTTCCATATATTTGATCTCACTGAGAACAATTGTATCCTCTCTGAACAAAGAAGTTGTACTAGGCAGTGGTGGGAATTAAAAAATATCTCGCGTTTCCTTTTTCGTAAGACCACTATCTATGTTTCTACTCTCTGAGACATCCAAGAGAGAAAAAACTACTTGATAAGGCCACGATAAAATAGCTCACCGTAAGCATAAGACATGTATGAAAGCTTAGAGTATGATCTTACTCCTTGGGGGTAATTTATGATTTACATCTGTAGTTCCCTGGGTCTTCCTTCACACCCTTTTTGTAGATCGGAATAACATTGGCATCTCTTACATTGAGGCTAATTTTGGATAAAAGATTGTGATAATTTTTCCACTGATCAACTCTCCCTAGTATAGTCATCCATCCCCCTCTTCCTTTGATAAGAGTGTTTATCTTTGTGAAAAAAATATGAAGGGAACTGAAGACCTCATCAGGCAGAGTGGCTGCTTTTGTAACACCAATGCAAAAGTGTGCGTACGGAAACTCCCCAGCAATTGCTTTCAAGAATTTTCTGAGTTTTAAAAGGACAGTACAACTTTGCATTTGGAATGAGGATGTGTGAGCAAATTGATGTATGCATTGTGGTGTGTCATTTGATGTAAGTATCATGTTTTTTAATCTAACATTAGAAGATTCTCAATATGCTGGGCATGTTATCCAGCCTCTGCATGTTATTATATTGGTAAAATTATTTTAAAATACATTTGATGAGATCTTTGTCTCTTATTTTTTATTCATTCTTTAGCAGAATCTTGGTTTCTATTAATGCTTAACATCAGGAAGTGGTTTTGTTCCAAAAGCAGGTGTTACAGACATACAAACCTTGGTTTAATGTGTTTAACTTTGTTCTTTCTTCTTTTTTTCTGTAAGTGTGTGTTTAATTCCGTTATGCAGTATCTCAAGGTATAAATATTAGATTAAATGTCTGTCTGGTTGGATAGGACAACAGGAAACAGTGGATGCTTGCACTTTCTTCTGCTATATCAGCACAGAGGGTTTGTGAGTCATTTGACTCAAATTTGGTGATGTTTCTTAGTGTGCTTTATACTGTGCTCAGCAAAGGCTGATGCAGTATCTCATGCAGTCAACCTATAAAATAATGTTAAAATACAGAGTTTGTTTTATTTATTTTTGGCCTGAAGAGGCTAAATATTTGATGGAAGAAAGAAATAGGAAGAAATTTCCCAGTCCAGAATCCTGCTAAGTCACCTGCTAGGAAGTGCCAGACATCTGTATCAAAATAAATGATTCCCAGGAGTTATGCAGTGTGGCCTCTGCTTCACATTGTAGAATGTCTTTTACAAAATCTCTTTCTTTTTTTTTTAATTAGAGGAAATGATAAGTTACAATTAAGTTAAATGTACACATTTTTAATATAGAAAATTCTCAAAATCATCTGGGTTATTCTTTGCCCATTTTCATTTCTGATGACAGCCTACAGTAGCCCTACATCATGTCCAGGCTGTTTGTCATTTTTCTCTGCTGCAGTTCCCAATTTTGCTGACAGTTAAGATCCCCACTTGTTTGTGCTGTTAGGCAAGAACTGGAAAAGCAGTGTCAACTCTGGTTGATGTGACAGCTTCAGGCTGATACCATGTTCTTTGCGACCCTGAAAGAATCATCAGAAAGTACAATGTTATCTCTGTTTCTCTTATATAGAAAAACTTCTATACGCTTTTTGGTAGCCACCAGAGGAGCTGGTATTCCATGTTACAAAGCTACTGTGACTAGGCAATGGTTCAGTGGCAGTGGCAGCGGGATTGTTCAAACCTGGGCCTCCAATTTATAACTGGACTTAACTTTATTTTGGTGATAAGTATTTCAGGGTTAAAACAATATTTGATCATGGGTCCCAGGCTAAAAGGACATCCAGTCCTAGATCTTTGTTCTGAAGCACAGAAGAGCTTCCTCTCCTTTTAGTACAACCATCAGATTAGAGATTTTAGAAGACACCCTAGACAGCACACAGGCTCTGTAATGGGTTGTTATTTTTCTTGTGGAGGCTATGGAAGGAAGAGCCTTGGGTTCTATGTTTGTGCTTCTGATTATTCACCGAATAAGAATTTAGCTTTAGCATTAGCGTTAGTATTTAGCGTTTTGCATTTGGTGTTATCCTTCATGATCATCACCGTATTAGGCATGTGTGATGTATTCAGTTATTTCCCACATGTGCTGCCTTTCCCTCATCTTTCTCTCAGTTTGAATGAGGTTAATGTTACAGAATGGGGCCTAATGACAGTCAGAATGCGTAGGAAGAGAGTCAATGTATTAAATTACTCAATTATTTCATGTTTGTATATCAAAAAAGGAGCAGCATACATGTAGGAAGAATGTTTTGTTAGTGTGAACTGTCGTCTTGAATTGTCAGCTGTTGTTTTGTTGTTCCTTTTATGCTGCTGGTACAAAACACAGTTTTCTAAAAAGTGGAAAGCACTGAATTCAAAAGCAAATGAAGTGGTGACCATTCAGTCTTATTTTGCCAAGAGCATAAGAATTTCATTGGCAGACTTTCATTGTACTGTGTGGACTGGACATGTTTTTAGCATACTTCACAGAAGGTGTATCTAGTGCAGTAAGCTGTAAAATGTCAAGTTACTATGTGTTCTTTATCTAGTTGTGAGAATGAAAAGCTCATTGTTACAGGAAACAGAGTAGAAAAGCCCCCCAAAAATGAAAAGGAAAAAAAAAGGCATTTTAGCCTCTGTGTGTTATTTCTGATGAATATAAATTGTCCAACCCAAAAGCATTTTTTAATGGGTTGATGTAAATTCAAAACAAACATGCAAACAGAGAGAAACAAAAACTTGATGAGAAGGGTTAGTGTGTTTACGTGACTCGGTGGCATGTTCAGATTATGTGGTGTGACTTGTTCTGCAGCTGCTTCAAATTAAGAACAGGTGTAGGAGGCAGATTATGCAAATACTCATATTAATGTAATTGTCAAATTGGTGTGTTTATCACTGTACCTTTAAAGAGAGGACCATACTCTTATTTTACATGTAAATTAGCTTTATTCTCGAGAGCTGCTATTGGGTAATGAGCTTATAAATGAGACATTTCTAGCATATGGTGAAACATTTCTAAAATGTGACATTTTCTTGTGTAGCAATTTGTTTTATATATAGTATAAATATATTATAATCTGCTTTGTCTTCTTTAGAAAAATAAAGCTATGATGCAGTTTTAAAATCTTACTCATTGAACTAATGAACTCATATTTCTTTACTTTTTCTTTCTGAGCTCGTGTAAACCTTTAGTTGGACAACTTTTGATCTCCTTCGACCATTTACTGTATATTTACAAACCTTCGTAGACTTTATGCCTCGTCTGCTTTAAATCTTGAAGAAGTACACATTAGAGGGAAAAAGTGTTTGTTTAAAATTGATTTTTTACTTTCTAAGACTTACTCTCTTTAAACAATCGTAAATTGGGTATCCGAGTTAAATATATGTTTTTAAACATTATTTACCTCATATTGCTAGTATGCATAGATTTATTAATGATTGGCTGAGCTTTGTGATATTTTTAGATCAGAGAGATTTGGTATCAAAGGATGTCCAAAAATAAAAAATTATGGGAACTTTTATTTTCTCCAATTTTAAGAGTTATTTATTAATATGGACCTAGTTAACAAAAATTGCCCAGTATAAAAAAAATCACAGAGCCTATGATTCTGTTTTAGTGTCTTTTCTTGCTTCCATCTTTTGCACATGACCTTGATTAATAATAATTTAAACTGTTAAAAGAAAATACTAGGTACTAGTTTTTTGTATAAAAACCTATATATATGTATGCATATACAGGCCAAATTTATATATGCTGTAGATGAGATAGGCTGAATATTTGAACCTGAGCGTTATGCACTGTGTGGGATGCTGTCTGCTGGGAATCTGGGCCAAACAGTTGAGAAAATCCCTGCTACTCAGGAAGCAGAAGCTGAGGGCACCAGCTGCCAACAACTGACTACAGGGCAAATAAGATTAGAACAAGGTCTTTTTGCTTTTCTGCTTCCTATGGCCATGGCACAGGTGGGCTGTACTATTTATTTTCAGGAACAAAAAGAAAATCCTATGTTGCTTTTGGATACGTTCCAGGGAAAAAAAAAAAAAACAAACAAAATCCAAAAGACAAAACCCCACCAATCTATAATTACTGAGTTCAGTGTAACACTCAACGACATCAAATTCCTTCCTATTCTTTATCCTCAAAACTCAATTGGTAACTCTGTGAGAACAACCTAAAAGGTGTGAGCAAGACGTTTAAAGAAGACAGCTATTAATTCATTAGAGTTATTTTTCTCTAAATCACCCTTCAAGAAGGAACAGAAGGGGAGCAACTTTATTTTTAAGATGGAGCTTTACCCTTTAGCAAATTATTTAAGATTGTCTTTATTTCCGTGGTGCTTAACTGGTAAGTGTTTGCTTTACAGCCTGCTAGCTACTTATAAAAATTTTTCATTCAGTTATTAGTACACTCTTAATGGAATGAAAACTATTCAAGAAAAAAAAGACTGGCAGGAACTTCATGATGTAAGCCGCAGATGAGAAAGCTTTTCTTTAGGGTTAGCCTGACTGTAGCACTTTACAGTATAGCCATCAACCAGATAAAACAGCAGTCTTTTTTTCTAACAAATTTGAATTATATGCATCATTTCAGTAGGATGTTATTGTGGGGTTAATTATCTTTGCATTTAGAAAAGTTTTTACTTCCACTTGACTAGCCATTGGAGATGTTTGCATGCAGACATGTCAGTCAAAGCTATAAAATATAGGTGCCCTCCAATATCATTTAGAGCTCCCCATAGTTATGCTTTCTATGTCAGACATAAATCAGATGCAATGTGGACATTGTTGCACAAAGAAGGTGCATGTGTTGGAGAACTGTGTGATTCCACCACCTTTACCAACATGGCTCTAAAACAGCCAGGAATCTTGCCCAAGCTGTCTTGGCTCTGTGAAATTTCTCATGGACTTCTATGGGAAGTCTTTTCAGGTTAGGAAAAAAAATAAGCCTGAAAAGTGAGCAAATAAGCGCAAATAAAAACACAAATTAATCCCTTCCAGTCACGCTTATCACTGATTCCTTTTTAACCATTTTTGTACTACGTCGTTGACACAAACTTGCAGTTATTTCTTAATTTTTTTGTAATTATTTTGGACTAGGTATTTACTTTTACATTATTTTGTTAAGTGTATGGCTCTTCTGACTGCAAGCTTTGGAAAACAAGGAATTTGAACAGATGAGTTTTTAATAAGCCTTTTTGAGTTATTAATGGAATGAGAGATTATTTCTCTTCCAATGCCTTGGTCGTCTTCCACAAGATGTTCCAGAGGTGGATGGATTACAGCCATATGCATGCCTTTGTACACTAGTTTTCTTGCCTAACGTTCTGGGAGCAAGCCTGAGTAACCAACCTCACTTCTGCTGTTCTTGGAGGAGTTACTTCAGTTATTAAAATAGGACAGGCAAAATTCTTGCATATTTGTGTCCCTGTTCTTCTCTATAAGGCCAGCTCTGAACTTGATTTTAAATATATTGATTTCAAATAAAAGGATTTTTTTAAACTTTAAATAAATATTAAAAAAACCAACCCCAACAACCCCCCCAAAAAACCTACTTCAATAGTGTTTATTATCTTTAATATATACCCATTTAAGGCAGCATATTTATATGGAGTACCACCAATTTCCTGGGCCATGCAGCAAATCATTTAAGTAAATAAGACTGGATCTGAGCATGTTTGCGTCTCATTTACACCATAGTAGTCCCCTAAGTCAGGACAGTTGCTGTTTACATGCACAGGCCATGATGAGTGTTTTCTCTTGGGTAGAAACTTTGGAAAGTGGAGGAGGCTTTGCCTTTTGAGATTGGTATTAGCTAGAGACAGGGCATAAGTTGAGGTGGAGATACTGGTAGTTTAATCAGCTTCTCTATTAACATTTGATTAGTCTTGCTCACACATGGAGAATTAAATTGGTCATTGAGTTGGAGTCAGGAAGAATCTGATGTCTGGCTTAGACTGGCAAGGGTGCTTTGGAGTCTTGCATTCTCTTCTGCAGTAGAAAATAGTCCATCCACTCATGTAACCTAAAAATACTGCTAAACAGATTCTCTGATGTTGCTGAGAATAGCCTAGCAAAAGAGAGATTAGTAACTCCTTTGATTGGTCTTGCACTCTTCTTGTACCATATCATAGCTGTGGTCCTTGATGAGAGTCTACAAGTTGTAATAGTGTCTTAGGAAATGTGAAATGGACATTTCATGGACCCTTCTGCAGTCTAGCTTTATTGCCTTGAATTAGGGAACTAGACCCCGCGACAGTATTGATCTAACATTCCTAAATGGGAATTAAATTTTGAATGTCTGAAAAATGAACTGTAGGCATATATAATTGATAAAAATTAAAACAAAAGATGTAGTGCAAAGTCAGACAGCTTATTATATACCTTTTATCGATCATTCGTTATGCCTCATGCTGGTTATAACACGTGCAGCATGCATTCATATCTACAGATCCATATGAACAGATTTTATTTCTTTCTGGAATGGCAGAGTAGGTTATCACTTTGCTTAGTGTTTATTTTCTTCAGTCATTCAGAAAATAAGATTAATGATTTCGGTAATGTGGGAGATGCTATTTTCATTCCGTTCAAGGGTTTTCCTGTGCCTATATTCAGTCAAGATCTCCACTCTGTGTCTTATAAAGGGATCACTGTCTTGTCATCCTTTAATCTTCTTGTGGCAGAGGTATTTGCATTGCTACTCTTTTTCACTAAAGGAGAAAAAAAAATATAAAAAGCAAGCTATCTCTGCCAAAGCTCAGGCCAGTGTCACCCTAGGCATTAGTCAGCAAAATAGCTTGTATAGCAAAAGGCTGTTGTCCCTCTCTTCTCTGCTCAACAGTAGGAGCTCTAAATCAAGAAATTTGAAATTGTTATTGCAAATCAACGTGCTATGCAACTATGTCTGAAATTCACTGGCTAAGGTGAACCATCTATTGTGTTACCTTGTAAAGAATATGCTTGATGTTACAGTACAAAATGTTGCTATTTCGGGAACTTCAAAGTTGTATGTACAACCACAGATTTGTTCTTTAAAAGGTACCTTCTCTAAAGAAAGCATATTTCTTTATTCCTTTTTTTTTTCCTTCTCATTCAAAAGTCTAATTTTAGGGCCAGACTTTCAGAAGAGTTGAGCACCCAGGACTCCACTGACGTCAGTGTAAGCTGCAGCTGCTCAACACCTTGACAAATGAGACTTAAGTGTTTAGGAAAATTTAGAGCTTCAAACTAGTCCAAACAAAAGATATTTTTCTGCATAGAATTAATCAGATTTTTTTTTCTTATTTATTAGGCATTGTTTGTCTTTTTTTAGATGAGTGGCTAAGAAGACTTTTTTCCCATTTTTTATCATTTTATTATATACTGTGAATTAAATTATGGTTTTTGAAGAGGCGGCTGGATACTTTGGCAAATTGTTCTAAAACTGTGTGGCGTGTTTTGATTTTAACTAAAGTTACAGCAGCAGAGCTGTAAAGCAGTCAGTTTCCCGTATTATGACTAGTTCTACAACTTGTACTGTTTTAAATTGCCTGCAATTAGCATATTTCAACCTTATTTTTAGGTTTAAATTAAAGTGTGAGAGTGTACTCTCCTCTTAGCTAATTAGTGCTATCAAGGAACAGTAGGTTACCTCATTAGTACCATGTGCATTTAATTAAAGAAGAGAAAATTGGAGTTAACCTCATAGTTAATATTTTCACAGAGTGCTACAGTGCCAACACCTTCAATTGGAGTCACACCCCTGTGTATCTAATTATTCACTGGTGCCAAATAAGGTTAGCAAGGATACCACCATGCTGTTGACAAAATAATTTAGATGGAAATCTGTTTGCTGGTTTCCAGTGTGGAATTTCAGTTAGAGCATATTGTTTTTATTTGAATACATTGGAGTCACAAGATATTTTTATCATCTTACCACTCTCTCTCTTATGTTCGCTCCCAAACCTAGGGAAGCACAAGAACCCATGAGGCACTTAATCTCAGATAACCAGTCTGTGATCCTCATCCTTACCTGTGGATATTGTACCAATGTGGATATAGCCATTTTATTTTGGCTACCAGTATTGTAGAAACCAGTACAGTAATCTTGCACCCATGGAAAGAATTATACTCAAATAGGGCCAGATTACAGATACCTTCCCTTTGTAAACATGCTCAGAATTTCTTATGTCTCACTTTGCTTTTAGAATTTTCTTCTCCACTATGCATGCAGAAAGCAGGGGAATGCTACTTCATGTACTTCTAGAGGGTATGATCTAATACAGAGAGAAGTGCCTTCAGTTCCTTTAGGTTTCAGTGAAGTTGAGGATGCTTATTGTTTCCAATTTAGGCACTGTAATTTGTGTCTATTTAACTGCAGAACGGTATTTTTTAAATGTATTTAAAAACAACAAAAAAGGAATCTATAAAAGGAAACCATATTTTTTTACATTAATCTCTGATATTGGTGGTTGAACCTAGCAGTTCCAGTCTGTAATAATATGATTTAAATCTCTGTATATGAGTTTTGTGTTTGAATTTTATATTGGGACGCCAGCATGGTGTGCTGGATATCCATAACCTGGCTCTCTCACAGCATCCATGTAGCATTGATTTAACAAGCTCTTGAAATATACATCATTTAAAACGTATGAATATTCCTGCTACTGGTGTAAAAGGGATTTAAGTATGTCCTGGAATGTTTTGTCAAATAAAGATCATCTTATTTTTCATTTTGCTTGTCTACTGAATGAATGGCTCAGCACTCACAGAGTCAGGTACTCGCTAAGCGGATTTCTCTTCTGAATTTTGCTGTCACAGAATCCCAGGTTGGAAGGGACCTCAGGGATCATCTAGTCCAACCTTCCTAGGAAGAGCACAGTCTAGACAAGATGGCCCAGCACCCTGTTCAGATGACTCTTGAAAGTGTCCAATGTGGCCGAGTCAACCACTTCCCTGGGGAGATTATTCCAATGGTTGACTGTCCTCACTGTGAAAAATTTCCTTCTTGTGTCCAATTGGAATCTCCCCAAGAGCAACTTGCATCCATTCCCCCTCGTCCTCTCCGTGTCCAATGCTGCTAATATGACCAATATTTTTGAGCAAGACATATATAATCTCTGTGGCTTGGTTTCCCCATCTGTAAAATGGAAATGCCAATGCTTCACCCATGAAGGTGATTTGAGTGCAAATTCATTACTGTTTGCACAATACTTGAGTATAATACCGCTTCATACACAAGTATATTGCTGCCCAATCAACTCTGCATGAAGTATTTTTAATGATTAGATCTGTGGGATCATAACTGAATCCCTGAAGGAGGGGAGTTTTTTATTTGTTTACAGAAATCTTCATACTAAATCAGGTACTTTCTTGTCTGTTCTTTCAGATTACTTTGCTCAGGTGCTTACATTGGCACATGGGTGCTTTAAACAGGCACTTTACAAGCTTCCTTATAACCAACCACTTTGACATTTAGCACTGCTGTTCAAAGGAAAATAATGGCTGACCTTTTTAATTCTTTTTTCATTTTATTTTACATTGAAGTAGAAAAGAGGCTCTTCAAACATTGTGCCTTTCCCATATTAGCTTTCCAAACTGCTAATCCTTCAGGATCTGTAGTAAGTTGAAAGGAATCTGCTGGATTGAGTGGCAGGGTGGAACTCTGAAGTCAGTCAGTTTGACAGTCGGATGAAATTTCCATGTGAAAATAACTGACTTCAGTATTCACTTACCTAACTAGTACTTGTGATTTATATATAGCTGCTAGAAAAATGGGGAATTATAGAATATATCCATTTATCATTATTTTTCTTGTCTAAATAGAAATGAGGGGTTTTTCAAATTATACCCTCTTTAACTGTAAAGAAATTTGAAAATAAATTAAGCAACTTTGTTTTCTAAGTTAGGCTCTCTAAGGGAGGCTTCAGATTCCAGAAGAGGAAAGAAATTGTATAAATAAAAGAAGAATGTGTTTTCAGTCCTCTGTATGTGTTTGAAGAAAACTATGTGAAAGCATGCAATCTGTGCAGGTCTATGGGCTGCCTTCAATCTCTTTCTACGTATAATGTGATGTGACGTAGGGACAGTTTTCATTTGTGCTGCAGAAAAACTACAGATCAAATTACAGCCCGTGGTGATACTCTTTGAAAGATCTCACCCAGCTCTATCAAGAATAACCAGGTAATAAAGACAAGGCCTACATGGTGAATAGTCAATGACTAGGTTTGGTTTTGGTTTAATATTTCTGAGTCTCAGCAAATCTAGTGGCTGGACCTTCTTATAAACATCCATACAAATATGTAAAGCACAGATCAAACTAATAAGGATATAATTTTATATATTCATTTCCAAACCCTGGATCTGTGTTAAAAAACATCTTAAGCAGAACTTTTAGCTGGACAGCTTTTCAGAGAATCCGAATCATTTATTGTAGCATCTCTGATGGACTGCTACCACTGTTTGGTGTTTCCTATCTGTGAAAATACTTGGTAGAGTGAGGGCTTTTCTGGGTTAATCATCACCCTTAAGTGAAGAAAAGATACTTGCTTGAGAAATTTTTCAATATGTAATGTAATTTCATATAAACTAATTGTCTAATTTTGCTCTTAATTAAAATTAGTTGCTACATTCTTTCAGTTATTGCCTAGCCTTGCAATCCTTTTTAAGTTTTCAGTGCTCCCTAACGAACACAACAGTAGGGTCACACTTTTTTTTTCTTTTCTTTTTCTTTCCAAATTCCTCTAGCTGCTGTTATTCAAATTTGGGTTTTGGTCATGTGGTATTTTAGGAATGCATTATTTATTTTACTGGACCTAGTCGCTTTGGCACAGTTTTCACTGACAGAATATAAAGTAAACAGCTTGGGTTTTTCCAGGGAAAATGACCGATAAGCAGAGGGAAAACATTTATGGTTCAGTCAATATTCTTCATTGGTGTATTAAAGAGATGAGAAAGAAGTATTACAAGATAAAAATAACACAAACTCTATGTTTATATAAAATATACTATTCTATATATCAGCTTGGGCCAGGGAAGTACATATGATGTAACTGTAAAATTATCATTTCTTCTGTGTATTTTGTTCCTCCTCCCTGTGCCTCTACAGAGCTGTGGATGTCTCTTCCTCTTGAATTCTCTTTGCTGTATTAAGTTTCTTAAAAGGAAAAATGTTTTTTATAAATCACTCTCCACTTCTACAAAATTTAATTTACAATTGCATAAAGGAAATTACTGTAGTTTAGGCAGCCAAGCATTTCAGCAGATCCCTAGAAATGTACAAAGGAAAGAATGATTATCAGTCGTGAATTGTGGATTAAGAGGATCATACTACACAGAGTACTGTCTAAAAGTAGCAATTTAATAGAAAATGTGGATGTTCATGTGAAGAATGTCTCTGAGGTTAAAGATAGCATTTAAAATACGGAAGAGGTTTGGTTTTCTCTTTTTTTGCTTATTATTTGGTAAAAGGTTTTCCTAGACACATTTGTCGCATGAATATTTCTATTGAATGTTACAAGCAGCTTCATAGGGAGTTTTGGAGACATCCTTTCTTAAGTTCATTTTTGTTAATTTTCTTTGAAAGGGGAATTCTGTTACAGGAGGAAAATTCTCCTTGTGCAGTGCAGAAAATGTATTAAAAATGTACACCTCCTTCAATGTGTGTGTTACAAAGCACAAATAGGCTGTAATTCAGGAAATGCTATTTCATAGTTTTAAAGGGATTGTTTTAAACATCACAAAGTAATCGAGGTTTCTGAGGTTCTAGGATACATTCTTCATAGGCAGTCTCTTGTGCCCTTTTTCCCCTACAAAACAGCACTGCTTTTTGAGACTTGTAGAGAGGAGAGCGGCTTCTTTGAAGGCTGCAACTAAAGTGAGTTGCAGTTTGAGACAAAGGGAGACACCTTTCAACAACCTGTAATATGTGTGTTCTTGTCCTGTAAACTTACCTAATACTTTTGCAGAAGACCCTCAAGCAAACCTTTTACTGGACAAAACCTGCACAGATTTTCTATAATTCTGTCTTTTTAAACACAGGGAAGACCTAGTCCATTTTTTCAAATGTTGCCTCTGTGTTAGCTCATGGTATATCCCAGTTTTGAAAATGAAAACAGAATATCACACTGTGCGTAAGGTTTTTCAGTATTTTGTTTTGTATCAGTACAGTATTTGAAAGTAGTTGCCCCGAACAGCCAGCTACGGCACAGACTGCAACAACGAAAAATTCAATGGAGTGCTTTTCCAGAGGCGTTCTCCTTTCTGCTGCAAATGAAATTGATTGTTACTTGATGGCAAAGTGATTTCTTTTCTCTCAGAATGCACTTTATTGTCAGCAACGTAATTTATATTGGGCAAGCAGTGAGTTTCATCAGTTCATAACATCTGAAGATTATGTCTGTATCCAATAGGTAAAAATCTTTACGGTTTTGGTGTTTCGTATACAGCTACATCACTTTGATTATTAGAACCTCAGCTAAAAATATCTTTGCTAAATCATGGCTAGGTTTACTACTTATTTATTAAATTTATAATTCCTTCCAAATTGTGATATATGGCTGAATATCTGGTCCGTTTGTTTGTTTGTTTGTTTTTAATCTCTGTGGAAACTAGTGAACAAATAGTAGTTGATTAAGGAGGAGCATTTGGTATATTTATACAGGATATACCTATAGACTACCTGAGTGATACCTGTAGACTACCTGCTGCCTATCCTCCTATAAATTAACCTTATGTCTCACCTAACAATATCAGCTATAAACAGGGATCCATAGCCATACTTGTAAGCCTCTAAGGAACAATCTTTGGATTTGCAGCATATAATAAGGCACCTAATTTTAAACTAAAACTATAGAATAACATATATGCGCATACGCGTATGCACACACAAGCATATTCTATACCCTACGTAGCTATGACATGGGCAGTTTTAGCAGTATATTAGCAGCTCCTTAAGTAGAGGGCTCACGCTAGAGCTGCTTTAGGTGTTCCCCAGGTGGGAGACATCCCTGGAACTTGGCAGGCCACCACCGGTGTGAGCACATAAGGGGGCTGAAGTGTCTGTTTACCCTGGCTTCTCCTGGCTGTCCGTGGAGTGGCCACTTGCACCAATGCCTTACTAAATCCTCGTGGGGTGTGAACTCAGCAAGTGAGACACACCTTAGTGTTATCGGTCACATAATATGAATTAATAAAACACAAATACTGTCCAATACATAGTGAAAAAAGCAACTGGAACTTGGCTGTTCTAAAGTTTTAAAATATTCATGAGGAGTTTTATATTTCTAAAAAAATGAAGAAGTCATTTTTAATATAATGCTGGGTTTTTTCTGCTGTTAATTTTTATACGTTTTCTGGATGAAACTCAACAGTTGGTTTTGCTTTGTTTCAGTAAAAGAAATAAACAGTTGCTTATATGTAAACTGACTAAACATAATAATGTGTACCCTTTGCTCAGTTAACATTCAGTTTTGTATTTACTTAAAAGCACATTGTTGAACAGGTTGGTAGCTAATGCAGTACACATAGGAGAATGTGTGCAGCCACATGCCTCTTGTGCATTTGATGGGAGTTTTATTGCTGTATCTCCATTTATTGTTTTGAAAGAGTTCCCCAGAGAGTTAAGAAAGTCAGTATATTTAGGTGATAGTAGGCTGTAAAACATAAGTTATTTTCTAATAGCTGGTTTAAAATGCCAGCTAAAAGATTAAGGTGTTTTAATTACAAAATAAGTGGCGTTTGTTACAATAAAGTAATATCTAACAACATCCTTGAATGACCTAAATCTGCAACTCCTTTTTGATAAAATATGCTCCTTTGTACTAATCAAAGGTCTTATTAAGTTCAAACATAATGCTAAAGTTGTAAGATTAAATGAAAACAGTATTATACAAAACTGTGTACTGACTAAACTATATAGAATTCAGTATTATTCCTGCTTATTTTATGAATCATGTATTTTATGAATCACGTATTTTAGTTCCCCAAAATTATATTACTTTTTAAGTTTAGACAGAAAGCATAGAAGTAACTGTTTAGTATTTATGCTTCTTTTCTGCCACTGGGCTTTTGCTCATTCTTGGAATGCTTTAGAGCTGTTGGAGTTTTATTTACAATTTACTCCAAAATTAGCTCTGCTTTTCTATACGCATGCATCTTAACATTAGCTCTTTCCTTTATGCTTAACATTCTCATATACTTTACCATGGGCTTGACTGAGCCTTGAGTTTTCAGTTGGTCTTTTTTGTTCTTTGGTACCCATTTTTACCATTATCAGCCAATTCTGAATATTTCTGAGAACAATATGGCAGTCACAAATAAAAAATACAGTGCCAAAAATCTAACAAAATACGGCAGAATTTCTGCTTATCGTATTCCCACATTTCATTTTAGCTGTAGTAGAAGAGCTTTGGGGTGGTGATACAAAATATCAAGCAAATAAAGTAGGTGATGTCTGGAGGGGTTGTGTATACTTTAAATGTCATCAGATGTCATTGGCAAAACAAAAAAGCTCCAAAAAAGTGTAATTCAGTTCCTGTTGGTAACAGTTTCTGGATCATCACAGTTCCTGTATTTCTCGACCACTAAGCAGAATGCTAATAATCTGTTTGATAGGTATTTAAATACATGTTTACACAAAAGTGAGAGTTGTTAGGTTCCATCAAATACCTTGCCAGCTCCACAATCCAAATACCATACATCAGTAAGTGTTTTGGGGACATTTAAATGGTATTTCTTGTAGACAGTGTTGGTAAAAGAACTCTCTTCTGTAACTGCAAACAAGAACTTTAGCTTCAAGCATCACTGGCATCTTACTTCTGTTGTCTGTTGAGAAACTAACACTTCATACTGAGTAATCAACAAGAAGAAAACTCTTCTTTCATGCATAATCTGTACATAAATTGTAACTGAAGGTGACTTTTCTTAGTAAGTGTCCAAGGACAGACTCTTGGATACAGCAGGTTCTCTCACTTTTTATCAGTCACCTCTTGGTTTGAGCTGACAGTGCCACTAACAGCAACAGATTTTGTCAACTGTATCCTTCTGTTGGAATTTTTTTTATTTTCAAAAAGTTTAAATTACTTCTGCCATGGAAAGGGGATTGACAAAAAAAGCAAGATGAAAAAATAAAATGGATTTCATGACAGAAGCTGACAAATCTGATATAAAGTTCATATTGAAGCTGCTGCTTTCTTTCACTGACTTCTTTTGCTCAGGCATTCGCTTCTTCATCCCCTTAGCCAGCTTGTGAGCTCAGTAGGTATGCTGTTCTCAATAACTGTAGGGAGTTTTGCTTCTCCTAATTCCATCCTACACTTTCCTGTTTTTTTTTTTATCCTCCTAACTGCTCCTTTGCCATTTTCTTGAGAGAATCTTTACTGTAGTCAATCTAAATGAGAAACCTAATCATCATCTTTGTGATTAGCACTCCAGATGATACCATTTCCTCTACTAAAAAAACCACAACCAACCAACCAACCAAACAAAAAAACCCAAACAGGTAAAACTCATTTCATCTTCCTGATACCAACCTGTGGATGCTTAAACATTAACTTAAGGATCAACAGGAATAACATTTCCTCTCTCACCCTCTTTCTCCATCATGATTAACTGTACCAGCGTGTTGGTTGTGTTAAGCTCAGAGCATAAACAACATCTTGAATTTGGGTATCTTTCCTATTCCTCACATCCATACTAAGGTACAGCTTTTTAAGCTGTGCGCTGAGCTGAAACTCTCATGCAGGTTCTCCACATTTCAGTTACTACAGCTGGCCTCTTTTCAGCACATGCCAAATGTCATCTTGTCTCATTGCTGCCACTGTTCTGCACAGATTATTTTCCTAACATCTCTCTCTGCGTCTTTCCCCAGTTCCCCTTCAAAGCTTCAAATACAGGCAGTTTGTTTTCAGTTTTATAATCCGTCACAGACTGACTTCATGATACCCATTATTCCTTATAAAGTAGGAAAAAAAAAAAGCCATTAATTTCCTACTTTTAGATTTTCAGATAAGCCCTATTGTACTTTCTCCTGTGCTGTCTGTAATGATTGTGAGGTACCTCATTATCCTCCTCCAAGTCAGTCATTCAGACTTCTCCAGTTTATGTATAGAAAGCACATATATTGCCTGCTATCATGACAGGTATTTCCTCTCAGTCTGTCACTGTCATCTCTTGTCTTACATAGGACAATCATTTCACTCTGTGTCTGTGCAAAGCTTACAGTGCGGGCCTGGTCAGCAGCATGGGAGCCTTCCTACAGGTGCAGCAATTCCCAAGCTACTGCTGCTGCTACCACTTCTGAGTCTTTCATCGCCTGTGTGATTACCCATGTGCATTGAAGTGCTTCATTCTAACAGGATAAAATACAGGCTTATAATTAATTTTTCTGCATTACTGATTCGGCTGGAAGTTTTTGGTGGTCTGACCTTTCAGGGGGACAAATCATGCTCTTCTTCTGTGGCCTCAAAGTTTACTGAAATCGCAGAGCACACACATCTCTATTGCATCCATTAAGAAGACTCTGGTATTTCCAATCTACAAGAAACATTTGTAAATGTCTCAAAAATAAATACGTTTTTAAAGTAAGACCAAAAGATATGATACAAAAGGACATTCAAAAAGCCTTTGACACAGTCCTTCACAATTGGTTATTAGGAAAACTGAGTAGTTCTGGGTGAAAGTTAAAGTTCCATCATAAGTTAGAAACAAGTTAAGAGACAGAAGATAGAGTAGGAGTAAATTGTCAATTTTCAGCATGGCAAAAGGTTAACATTTCTGTCTACCACTGACCTGTACGTTAAGCAGCATTGTTTAATATATTTATTAATGAGCTGGAAAATGGGCTGAAGGATATTGTGTGTGTCAAAATTTAAAGATGACCAAAAAACTTATTTAGCCTTATCAAGATTAGAGATGACTTTGTGGCACTCCAGAGGAATGTAGAATGGTAAGTAAGTGAATGCCATGGTGATAGCAGAAAGACAGTATTGATTAATATGATACATATTGAAGGAGTAGTTTAACTGGTTACACTGATAATGTAACTGTTTGCACTGATTAAGTAGGATCACAGTGTGGAGAGGAAACAAGTTGTATCTTCTTATAACAGGCACAGTAAAATGGAAAATGGAAACAAGGAAACAATCTAAGATTTATGAAAATTGGGAAGTGTGCTGACAAAAATACTATAATACCATTTTTATTTTGATGTATGATCTCCTGATGTTACACTGGATTTGGGATGGTTCATTTTAATATAAAAATACGATTTGGTAGCCTGAAGAAGGTTCATTTCTTTTTTCCCTCCCTTCACAGATACTTCTATTATGTAGTCCAACTATTTCAGACCATACATTGTGTCTGTATGTAACTCCTAGCAAGGCTGTACTTTGAAAGCCACAGGGGAATGTGGTTTCATCCCCGTTCATATGTATCTCTGTGTGAGAGTCTGCCGTATGTAATAGTTTTTATCACTGAGCTATTATGTCAAAACCAGGGTAATTATTTTTCTATATAAAATATATTCTAATTACAAATGCCATTAGGCTGTTTCTAAAAAATATTAGGAGAAATTCTGATGATAATAATGCTAATAATAATTTCTTAGTTGAGAAAAAAATGTTTGCTTTTTTTTTTTTTTTGTGAAGTCTCCTTACTCCCTAAGTCTTGAGCAGATAGAAAAAACTTGTCGTTTGAAAAATTGATGGAGCTTCGGTTCCTGAAGACCATGATATCAGGTTATTTACCCAAATCAGTTATCCAAACTATACTAGAACTGTCTTTGTACAGATAAGTAAACTATCTTTTTTAATATATGTACATTCTTGTGAATTGTCTGTAGAGGCTTTTCATATTTAACTAACTTGTGTAGTGCTTTGTTCTGCTTTATGCCGATCTTTCAGTCCTTCCCCGTTACACAGTTTTATGATTCTAGACTTCATTAGGAACAAAATTTACCACAGGTTCTTCATTGTTTGTATTCCAGGAGCGCTGTATTAATTGCAGTCTCTGTACTACTGCATAGGAAACTAACTTTTTATGACCTGAGTCTCTTCTTCTTGGAGCAAGTACTTTGCTATCTTTGCACAATTCCTACCAAAAAGGTGATCCTCATTCAGCTGTCTAAATGAGAAGTCTTTCACCTGAATTGTGCAACGCAGGAAAGCATGAGGCTTTTGGTCATACTCCTTCCACATCTGTCTCTCTAGGCTTGGACTTTATGCCCATGAAGAATATTTATTGTTTATCCTGTTTAACACTACAGTCATATCACAGACACACCAAATACTGTTTTTCTGCTTCTGTTGTGTTTCTTTTTTTCCTCTGTATCCTGTTTTATTAGGACTACAGTAACTGGTGTTCATGCCTAAACTGGATTTCTACTCCACAGAATATCTTCTGTTGCTGTCTAAAGAATGTGTAAAACTCATCAGACTAATTGCAGATAGGCTAAGTCAGGATGCTGAAAGACAAATGCCAAGATTTTGATACGGTCCACAGCAACCCTGTAATGGTCCGATCAGGACGGACGTGAAATATAAAGATTAAAACTCCAGTCTCTAAATCCCTTGGCACTGTCCTGTTCTTTAAGAAAGACGCGGCATTGCCTTCTGATTACCGTGAATTTTATTCAGTGCGGTATAGTCTTTTTTGTAAGACCTTGAGATGAAGTCTTACTGATATTTCTCTAAGCATCTCCTTTCCTTGGACTGCCTTTCATTTTAGGATTTCATAAGTTTTTAATGAGACATTTCCTTTTTTAAAGAAAATTAATTTAGCTACACCGATCTCTTAAATCAGCTAAACACTCAACTCTTGTCCTTAAGAGCTTTAAAGCACCTATCTTTGCACTTCTGTAGATCTTTGGGCTAGAAGTTGTAACTAGTCATGTAGTAGAGTTTGTTGACAAATCTGGGGGTGAGAAAAACTGAAAAACTACCAATAGAATGAAGAATTTAGGAAAAGATGCAAATACAGACACATGCAAATGCACAAACACAGGATGTCTGGA
Organism: Phalacrocorax aristotelis; assembly: GCF_949628215.1. NCBI lineage: Eukaryota > Metazoa > Chordata > Aves > Suliformes > Phalacrocoracidae > Phalacrocorax > Phalacrocorax aristotelis. Next base: position 189,876,808 of record NC_134276.1, read on the forward strand.
AGTTCAATACAAAATATTGATTATTTCTTGAATAAGAGAATTCATGGTTTCCATTTCACTTATTACTTACAATTCAAGGAAAGTCCTTCTTTACTTATTCAAATAAATTTCTTTTCTAAGTATGCATCTAAAGAGCACCGACACCATCCTGTAAATCGGAACTACACCAAACTACAAGCTGAGCACACTGTGGTTTCTTTCGTTGTAGTGGATGGTGCACATTTTCAGTTGGACTTTTGTCACCTTGTGTGCTGCAGTATGAAACCATGAAACTACAGGTGACAATTCATGTTTAGAGTACTGGTCCTTTTCCTAACGTGTGTGTCAAGCATAAACTGCCAATTACCTCAGGAAAAAAAGCCTTTTTTTGAAGGGAATAATTACAAAGATGACCAAGATATATGGGAAAGCAAAATAAAAACAAAACAAGATTTTAGTTAGTGAAAGAAGACATACTTTCATTGTCAGATTTCAGCTTGTTTTAAAGCCTGTTGAGTAGTTACACGTATGAGAATAATTCCAGTTAATATATATAGTCCGTTAGGACTGAATATATTCTTCAGTTTGTCCAACTGGCTAAATTTCTCTATGAACCAGCAGACTGTTGGCTCCCTAGTTTCTGTTAAATCGTTCTGCCACAGAGATGTGTATCTGCTTACCAAAGAGGGAAGCAATGTCAGCTATGGAAATGTATGTAGAAAATGACTATATGTTTCTCATTAATGATTTTCTGGGTTTATAATTGCACAACAGCTGTAGATGCTGGTAAGACCACTTCATTTATTAAACAATGTCTGCAAGATATGTTGGTTTTTTAAGTATTTGTCATGTAACCCTTCGAAGGAAAAACAACATATGAGAAAGATAAACTACTTATTGCTAATTTTAATTATGATATTCATCTTTTCATCATCTTTTTCCCACCTCACTTTACTCTAGGACATTTTGATAATTTTGTTTTGTGTTCTGTGTTTGTTGTCTGCTGTGTTTTGGGGTTTTTACCTCTGGTGGATTGCTTTGAAACTTATCCACGTTTACAAGTTTGGTTAAACAGCACCAGCAGTATCACAAAAAAGCAGGGAGTGATGTCATTGCTGGAAGGATGGGGGAGTGGCCTGCACAGCATTTGCCTCACTTCTAAGTAGTATCCTCTTGTCCTTCAATTTAACTTTGAGACAGTCACTCTTATCCAAGAACTGATTGCTCAGTCATTTTACCTGAATGGTTACATTTTGAGGAAACAAGATACACGCACAAGAAGGAATGGCGTAGGGTTGACTTCAAAGCCCCTTGTGCTTTGCCAGCTTGCATGGTTCCTCTGTGTTTGGAAAAGCTTAAGAAACAAATAATTTGTGGAGGTCCTTGCATGTGAGGGCTTTTAAGGAAAAAAGCAATTAGCCATAAATTCCCTGAATACCTTCCTGGGCAGGAAAGTTCAGAGGCCCTTAATGCATTGTTTACTCCAGCTATGACACGCAGATAGCAGGAACACCTCGTGGCTGAATATGTTGTTTTCTCAGTAGGATCACAAGACCTCTGTGACTACGTCTGCATCAGGGACCTTGCTTTAGTGCTTACACTAAAGTTTTCAGTGTGGAAATGTATAATGTGCAACTGAAATGTTTTGTGATTCCACAGATGAGAAGGGAAGAGTGTTCCTTAGGCACGTTCCACAGATGTGTATGGTCACTTGTGTTTCCTTGTAAATAGGTCTAGAGAAAGCTTTGTAAAGCTACAGCTAGTAATGTGTGCACCGAGTCCTCTAACTGAGGTCTTGCCTATCTTTGCATGGGATATCAGCTCAAAATTCAGTTTTCTATGATGTTTATGCCCAGAGGAGTATGAGAGTAGGTGATACTGAGTCAGATCCTAATATTCTGTGTTTGTGAGGGCCCACTCCACATGCATTACAAATGGTGGGCAGGGTGATATGATAAGACAGGATAAAAACCTGCGATCGTTCCCTTTTACATTCTTCCAGCAATGTGAGCCTCAAGAACCCTTTGCGTTCAAAATCGTGAAATAGATTTTTGAGCTATGAATTTATAAGTTTATTTTTTAAAACATGTAAAATTTGGGGTTTTTTTCCTTGCCCGTTCTGTCAAAATTAGTACTTTCTTTCTTTCTTGAATGTATTTGGGTCCTGTTCCCAGGCATTCAATCTTGTTAAACTTTGGAGAAAATTAAGAGAGAACAATGTCAACATTCCTATCACAGAATCAGACTTCTCAGATCCAGCTAATGCTCTTTGACTGTTCTACAGAAGCTGGAGATCAACTTCTTCAGCAGCTGAAACCTGGCAGATTTAAACTAGATTTATAACATTATTTAGTTACAGTGAAATCATTAAAGTTCTGTATCATAATTATGAGTGATTTCACGTACCAGCAAATCTCTGCACAAAAGCTTGCAAGACGTGACTATGATATCTCCCTGTAGTTGCCTTCTCTCTCTCTCTCTTACTCAATCTGTTCTCCTTCTTTCCTAGACAATTCTCTGATGATTTTGGAAGTAAGGACATTTTTTTATTTTCAGGATCTTCTCTGCCATTTAGCCTGACTCTTATAGGTGGAACATATATAAATTTCTCTTTCAAGCAGACAAATTTTGTTTCTGTAATCAGCTGGGAAATATACTGGTGACAGCTCTTTGTTTATCATTCTACATATATGCCAAAAACTGTAAATACCTTTTTTTTAATCAATGTTTTGCTGTACAGTATTGAATTATAAAAAACTATAACAGCATATACATGGCTTATATAGATCAGTGTCTGTAAACTGAGTATCACTGATCAAGTGTACAAAATTTGAAAGGTAAGGTTATTTTTCTCTACTTTGTTGAAGTTGTTTTTTTCTGATGAGTAGCCAAAGAATTATATGGAGTTTCAACGGTTTACCTTCTCAGAAAATTCGTCTGTAAAAGTAATAACTCAGATTTAATCAATGCATTTTAATTCTCCGTAACAAAAAAATTGAAGGTGTTGTTAAAGCGAAGCAATGCTGCCCAGCTGATGGAGAGCTGTCCGTAATTTTATTCTGGAAATCTTCTGAAGACTGAGGTTTCTGGCTGCCTTGGAAGCTTAGCAAGAAGAGTTTATCTCACGCATTGCTTACTAGCATCCAAACCAAAAAAATGGCCTAACTTGGTTTGTTCTGAGTAAAAAGACAAGGGAAAAAAGAGCCTTCACACAAGGATTAATTTTAGTACCATTTACTTCTCTGTGCACACTTTATGTTTAGATGCCATTTATAAATATCTTATTATCATTTGTTAAGTTTTATGACAATTTATACTATGCCTGATGACTGTAATTCATGCATTAAACATGCACACGTATTTTAACAATATTTGCATCTTATAATATGCTTTGTAACGACTTGTCATAGACTCATCGGTTAAACATTTATTTTACAAATGCATTTTGTAATATGCTATGGTAATAAACTATAAAAAAGTTGTCCCACCTTGTAATATTTTCAGATGGATGAATAATGCATAACAAATTCTACCTTCATTTAAAACATGACCTCTATTCTGATGAAATCTGATACATTGTCTGGATTTATGGTGATCACCGAGTTGTGTGAGGTGCCGTCAATCTGCTTTCTGATTAATTTTCATAGTTGATAAATTTGAATTAGTCTGTAAATATTTACAAAATAATATGGGATTTTTTCTATTATTTTATTTTTATCCACCTGATTCATTCAAACCAAACGTACCAACCCCCATCATGCTAAGAGCTAATTTTCATTCAAATCATTTCTGGAAATTCAATTCAGTTCTGAAATTGATTATCAAAATGGTGATTGTTCCCTTGCTGGCTGCCTAAGTTTGTCATATGTATCTCTAAAGAGGCCTGTGCTACTGTCACATCTAATCTTATGAGCTGTGTAAAGCTGAAGGGTATATAATACTGGAAAAGTTTATGCTGAGCTACTACACAATAAGAACAAGTTTTTACTGTTTGTTATATAGTTTTTTAACTTATGGAACCTTATTCAAAACAAAATCTTGTTTAAATAGGTATTGCCGTGAGAGTCAACTTATTGACTACCTGACTTCCTGAAGCATCATGATGATTTTTTAAATTTTTTTTTTAATATGAATGTTAGTGCCTAAGATTCACTATCTTGTTTGTTTCAGTTTGTGCACGCATGTGTAGATAGTAACATTTTCACTCATTTTATTCCACAACAAGGGGTTTTCTTCAAAATTGAAGGGAAAGAAGGGGATTCAGGGGTTGGCTGGCTGGTTTGTTTGGGTAGGATATAGAATGTTATAGGGATGTCCATACATCCGGTTGAGATGGTTGAGGATTTCAGCAGTCTTCTTCATTTGCTGCCTTCCCTTACCTGAAAGAAGACTAAAGTGGATGGTGATTTCACTTTTGCTGTTCACTTGGAATAAGTTCTAGGACATTGCATCTATCTGATGCAGCCTGAATGTGTGAAGTCAGTACAGAGTAGTCTGGTTTTACATCTATTTAACATAAATACAAATGACTACTTCAGGTGCATACTAAGGGGAAGTCAACATCAGGTCATTGGTCTCATGGAAGGGAGCTTTATCTCACCAGACAATAGATGGTTATACCCTGCCTCTGCCATTCACCTGAACAGTCCAGGCTCAAGAGCCTTTTGTCACCATTCATAGTCAAGGCACTTTTAGTCAACACATTGCTGTCAACACACTTTTAAGAGACAGTTTATCCAATGTGATTTAGATATCTGATTTGGATTTAATGAATTGTGCCACTGAAATGCCTATTTTTCTCCGTCAATTATACAGGTAACCTCAGATGACTAGCTCAGCTATAGGTGTCTATAGCATAGACTTTTTGCATTTGGTAGAGTGATATCCCCCCATTCCCACTTCTATTTTCCTTTTTTTTTTTTTTTTAATTCTAAATAAATTACTGCTTATGAAATGAGCTGGGCTTATTGTCGATAGAGCTTTACCTCTTTACACACTGAGCATATTAGACTACATTCTCCATAGGCAAACACACTCTGTTTAGATTGCATAAATTCTGTTACAGAAGTCACTCTGCTCATGAAGAGAATAATTAATTCTGTTTCAGTTTGCTATTTTTTTGTTAGTGTTTCTCATTAGGTGAAGGCAAGCAACTAGTTCCAGTAGGAATATGGTGTTCTGGTGACGTGGCATCTGTCCTATAGCATTGAGACTAGGACATACTCATTCTATGTGAGCTTACAGGCATTCATGAAAGTTTAGTCTCATATTTAAGTACTGAATGGGTTTGTTAAAGGTGAATTATTTAGTCTTCTATCACAAACACTCTAGTCATCACTTCTCCCATTCTTTTAAGATGGTCTCATAATTTGAACAGCATTTGCAGTCTTTTTCTGTGAAAAATCTAAAATGCAGCAGTCACTTTTTTGTAGGAAAATTTGACCTATTTTTTTTCCCCAGTGGTTGTTTTTGTTAGAATCATGTCTTCTTTACTCATCTTTCAAATCATGAGTTTGCTTGCCTTGTTTTGTAGGAGTATGATGATTTCTAGAGTTAATCTTATAATGTGTAACAGTTTCACTGGATTTCATACTTTTAATTGTACACACCATTTCTTTGAATACATCAAAATGATGCAGTATCCTGGTAGTTTCTTATTTCTCATCTGTTACATTCTCATCTATTATGAATCACATTATGGTTGCACAAGAAATGCAGTAAACATCTGTATTATGTGATGGGAATTTCTTTTTTTAAATTTTCTCAGAAAGCACAGAGATTCCACCCTTTACTGTATTTCTTGGCAACTTGTCATTCTTTCACGTATATCAAATATATATTATATACGTGCTTTTGTTGTTAATTGGCTGCTTCAGGATTTCTATAGTTTGGATTCATTGCATTCCTTGTGTTCTTGGAATTGCTTTTCTTCATTTCAGGTATAGAAAAGTCTGTAGGACACATTGTAGAAATTCGGTTTTGCACATTGCATATGTCTGTTTGTACATGCACATACACAAGTGTATATTTGTATAGGCATATATCGTATGCAATCCTAGTACAGATAATAAACTGCAGGGCTGTTGGTCATGCACTTTTCTCAGCTGACCTTCCCTAGTCTCTTTCCTTCTGTCATTCCAAATCTCTGCTCTTAACACTAACAATAATTTCCCAAGATCTTACTTTCTGGTTTCTCTTTTTTTTTTTTTTTTTTTATTTGGCATGTCAGTTCTTTCCCCAAAAGCACAATGACTTTTGGGCCAGAAGAGAGAATGTTTGATCCAAAATTAGTGACAAATTCAGTGCTTTTGCCAGTTACTGAAGCTAACAGTAAGGTCTTTATATCACAGGTTAAGAGGAGATTCTAGCTGCCGAGTAGATCATACACTTGATTTAAGCCCTGGGACGTTAAGATGCAATAGGTTTTCAAACTACAGTATTCATATACATACAGAAATAATTGTAAAGTTATCTTGGTATTTCTAAGAAGTAAAAGTTATCTGACTTCCGAAGAGGTACATAATTTAAAAAATTACTTTTATAGAAAGGGGAAAAAAAGCACTGTGATGCATTTTAATACATTTTTGAGGGTTTTTAAGCTAGCTTTTCTTTTATATAATTCACATTTCCTACATACATGATGATGTGATGTTGTATAAAGTTTTTTTTCTAGTTTTGTTTGGAAGGATCTGCATAAATCATGTATGGTTTCACCATTTTGAATAATGTGGCAACTCCAGACTCATGCCAATGAAACCATCATACTACCATGTCATGTACTGTATATAACATACATACACACTTATAATGAGGTAGAGGATAATACTGAAAATCTCTTCCCTTAAGGCTTGAAAAATGACCAAAAAGTAGAGGTCACTTTTCATGCCTTGGGAAAAATAGATTAAGAAATTAAAACTCCAATCAATACCTATAACCTTAAAATGTATTTTAATGTGCTGCAGCTTCAGTTACCCTCAGCTGAAGCTTCTCTATTTTAGCTTACAGGGTCTTGTGACCTCAGCCCATAGCAGAGTTTCAACAGTAATAGCGCCAGCCATCTTGGATAAATGTAAGTGAAATTTTTCCTCATTTCTATAGTTTCTGTCCCTCACATTCACTTTTGGAGTTTTGTTTTTCACTCAGGATGTAGACAGTATTCCTGACAGCACTTCTGCTGTGTGCCAAGTAGCATGAATGACACAAAGTAGCAGTAAAGCAACTAAGTGGGACTTCTTGCCTTTTAAATGTCATGGTATCAGACTCATCCTGTGCTTTTGAAATGCCAGTATGATGGCCGTGCAAACTTTACTTTACTTTCAGCTAGCTTGATGGTAGTTTTCATTGTCAACCATGATTAACCTGGAAAGAGAGGAATAGTACAAGACGACTTTGGCCATATAATCTTGTTTTAGCTAATGCTAAGGATGAAATTTAGGAGAATTCAGGAAATATTTTTCCAATAAAAAGTTTGCCTTCTTCATCAGCTTTACCATTTCAGTTCTGCTTCAGGTCAGACTGTGGTAATCCATTCCCAAACTTAGCTCTGCATTCACTATTTTATAAATCTGGGGCTGGAGCTGGAGCTGGAAAAGTATACACTTCATATGTACTGCCTGTGTAACAACTTCCAGAAGTATGAGATAAGGAATGAAGGTTATCTGCCCACTATTGGTTTCTGAGGAATACAAAATACAGCAGATGCTGTTAAAGTCAATGTTTTTTCAACAACTGTCATGTTGTTGTAATGGTGGCTACTCTATGGTCCTCATACAAACAGAAGAAAATAGAAATAGCGTTATTAATTCAGAAAATCCTGTCCTGTAAGCTTACAGCCTTAAGAAGCTGGCATTTAATAGTAATGTACAAAAGATACCTGGACTTAGATCTTGTTTGGTATGTAGTCCTGAATTGGCCTGAATTTGTCTGAATTCACCATTTGAGAACAACGCGGCATCCTTGATCTGTTAAATCACCATGCCACCCCTCCATCTTCTATTTGTTCATATACATAAATACGTGTGTGACTTACAGACATACCTAAATTTCCAAGTTTTTATTTACATGTATAGGCCATAGTTTCATTGTAGCACTGCAGCTACAATAGTACTGCAGTACTAATAGTACTGTAGGAGCTAAACACATGACCATTCAAATGCAGCCTGTTCTCTTCATGTGGTTTCATAGGGTGTACCTCTCATGGACTATATTAAATTAAAGGCAGCACATCTGCAGTAGTTAAGGCTAAAACTAGCAGAAGTTAAACTGTTTCTATCCATCTTGCAAACGTGTCATTCAAAGATAGATAAGAGGCAGTCTTGGTGTTTTACCTTCAGTCCTATAGTCAGCTTAAAAAGTAATTAGAATTCAGGTCTTCTTGCAACTATGTGGTTATATTAATGTCTCCATAATGGATGTGAGACCAAATCATATACAGCAGGGTCTAGAAGCTGTGAGAGTAGAAGAACGTGTATTGAAACCAGTCTGTGATTGTCCTGAATTTCTGTATGTCTCAAACTTTGGTATGCCATGTAGGTGGGAGGGTGGGCATTGTTATCAGCTACACACAGAAATCAAGTAGTAAAAGAAGTTGCATGCCCAGAGTCTATTCTTTTTGACTAAAACTATATGAATGAAGAAAAGGTGTAAGAAATGTTAGCTTGGCTACTAGTTACTAAGCAGGAATGTACTGAGTCATGAAGAATAATTCGTAAAATTTCTCTGAGGAAACAGGTTTAGTTGAAAACCCATGCAAACCTTGAGGACCAATGTCCTCAAGGGTAAAGTCGTTTTATAATAATTACCATAAATATTCATTTAATTTCAAAAGAAAAGAAGGTGTTCTTACACTTGTCATTGCAAGACTGAGTTAATGAAAGACCTTTGAAACCACTGTCAATTGAATGTGTGTGAGTATAAAATAAAAGATCAATTTGTGAGGAATTTCATGAAATCAGCACTATAATAATAACAGTTTCAAAACCAGCCATACCTATATGCTTATCAAATACCAGTTATTTTGTTGGAACCGTGTATGCCAACATAAATTCATTGCTACTGTGAGATCAGTCCTGTACTTGTTATCTTTTTGACACTAGTTTATGTGACATCTCTGTCCCATTAACTGATGTGATCCTTACATACAGGAATGATCCTCTGCTTTGATAACTGTCTCAGTCTTGTAACAACAGCAAGATTACTGAATTAATAGAATGATAATATGATTCCATACATCTTGTTAAAACAATACTCCCTTGATAATGGATACTTAAAGTGTCTTTTATTTCCTGTTTTTATTATTTATGTAGCTCTTCCAGTTATCTTTGAACAGGGGGGGAAAGACAAAAATTAAAAGTATGTGTTCATATATGTCAAAGTTTGTTTTTTTTACTAGAATATGTAGCATGTTTAATACTTGGGGTGTATATAAATAATATGTAAAATATGCATATATAAATACATATCTAAGTGCAATTTTGAGGCTTGTATGTCTCATTATTTAACACTGAAGTATGTTACACAAGGACTTTGAAATATAGTAGAAAGGAATTTGTGAAAATATGTTATAGAAAGTGTGATAGAGCATGCTCAGAGGGTGTACAATATGAAAAGCTTGCTATAAAATGGTTTAAGATACTCAGATGCCAGATGCTCACAAATGCAGCCTGCTAATCCATTTGGCCAAATAGGTATAACATTACATTCTTTATATGTGATACAAACTTCTGGAATTTCAGTTTCTTTTTTATGTTCCACTATCCTGTTTCCAAAAGTCTAGCTAGTGCAAGAGGCATTTGTGCTCCATAGTAAAAAGTATAAACTACCTCTGAGGATTTTGTAGAGATACTGAATTAACGAGGGTACTGGTGGTGTTGCAGGCATAAATATCTAATTATGTTATTCTTATGGTTCTTCATTATTTTCTTTATATCCTCAATGACTAAAAGGTAGAGAAATGTTAGACACTTACTAAAGAACTGCAGTCCATCCCCACAGTATATATTACTGCAAATGTAAATTTTATTCAGCCTGAAATCTCCTTCCTTTTAATGTTCCCTGCACAGTGAAGTCTAGACAGATGGAGTGAGTTGGGGGTTGTGGAGATGGTTTTTTCAAAGATGGGCACACCCAGAGCTCCCACCGGGTTCATTTCCAAAACCCACGCATCATGCCATCGCCTGCAAAGTAATGGAGAGATTATAATTGTTCATTTCTCTGTGCCTTTATGTCTTAAACTGGGGGATGTGTTTCAGTTTCATTCAGAATTCATTCATTTAAAAAATTACTTCAGGATGTCTTACATTTAGCAAAACTTAGCAAGAATTAAAGTGGCTTCAGCTGCTTTAATTGCTGTTCAGAAACTCCCAATAATGACTGGGTCATCGCTGCTGACTAGAACCAGACAGGGAGGCAGACAGATGCACATATACACCCTTTTAGGCAGCCCCCAAAGCTTTGCTCTTTCCCCAAGAAAAGGTAAATAGTCAGCTTAAACCTTTTCAGCAACTCTATAAATAAGAAGATGCCAACAGCATGTCCACTTCTCTGTTACCTGGGTGTCCTATCTGCGTTCTTCCTTGTGTAAATCCTGCTCTAATTTCCTTGTGTTTGTCACCACTGTTTGATATTTGTATAGTGTTCATAAAGTTTATAGAGGAAATAAAGATATCCATCATTAACAACTTAGTAATAATCCTTAACTGCTCTTTTTAATCGAGTTGACTGTTCAGATGTCTCCTTTTCTTCTCCTTAAATCTTTTTCTCTAGCCCTTGTTGTGACTTGTAGCTGAGTCTGAATGCCCATAATTTAGAAAAGTCTTCAAATTAAATAAGCTGGGTTTTCTCTACGAGTTTGGTAAAATGATATTTCTGGCCTCTGTAGGGTTTGCCACAGTTGGGAGTAGGAACTGTCCCACTAGAAAGAATCAAAGATGTAGTGAAAAAGGTGAAGTATTTGAGCAGTAGCAATACAATTGATTCAACATTGAATATTTCATTACAGCTTCATTAAGTATTCCATTTACAACATTTTTAATTATGACTTTTCAGTACTAAAACTCTCTGAAATGTTACATGAATTTTGTATCAAAAAAAGAATTTGAGGAAGCTGAAATAGTCATACATTTTCAAAACAACATTTTTAATATCAAATTAAAAGTCTGTCCAAGGTACATAATGTTATAGTCAGGTTCTCCTCAAAGCAAAACCTTCATTTTGAAATTTCCTTCATGAATGTTTTTATAAATACAACTTGTAAAATTTGATTTTAAAGAAAAGAAAAAAATCTGGATTGCTCCCAAGCAATATTTTTAACCCTTCAGAATTGCCAGTGAATTGAAGAAGTTCCTTTTGATGCTGTTGACTATTGCTCCTTTTTTTTATATTTCAGAACTGGATTGCCTTTGAGCATATTTGGGCAAGAGGGAAACATTGCTATAGCAGCTTAAAATCTTAGCTATAGTTTTAGTCCTGGTTTATGAAACACTGTAGTTTTGAACTTGCTTGCACTTCCAAGTGGAAAATAAGTTTTCAGTTATTAGTTCTAATTTAAAAGCAGGTCTCAGTGTCTTCTTACAAATCTGAAGAGCTGCAGAAGCTCTGGTAAAACGAGAAGGTGGTACCTGATCTTTTTCTTAGAAGAAGTACTGTGAACACTGTATATATGTGAACTGTAATACTGGCTTTTGTCAAAAGAATAATATTCTAGGTCATACAGTATTTAAATTAATACTTCCAGACTTTGTTAAGTCCAGGTCTCGCAATGACCTTCATTCCCTAGGTCGGTTCTAGGGCGACCGGTTGTTACTGTCAAACTTGGGGGCAAAGCCAATGCTGAGTTCAGGTCAGTACTGACTCCAGCGCTGGGTCAGGTACTTTGGGACAAATGTGCATTTTCTTATGTTTGTAAGATAAAGTCAAGTATAAAAATGGCTGATGAATTTTCAGTCAATGTAGCAAGAATTCAGTAAGAGAATAGTAGTGAAAAGCATTTGCTATTACCGTTCCATTACAAAATATTCATTTTGTCAGTAAATGGCATTATTTTTGTCATCATTAATTATATCTTTGCAAAACACTTGCTGATTTTTGTACTTGTAAGTACATGTCTACAAATAATAAGTGGCTTTAATTGATGCAATGGAGGATTGTGTTAAATGTCCAATAACTTTTGGAATATAAGCAAAGTAAGAAAGTGTTGGAATAGACTGTTGGGGGTGTTGTGGAATCTCCCTTGCTTGAAGTTTGTAAAAACATTTTGGACAAATGTCTCTCATAAACAAAACAGTTTATTCTGCTTTTGAAAAGAGGGATGGGGTAGCTCACTTGCCAAGGTGTCTTCTTTTTGTTCTGCAATTTGCATGATTGTTTTTTAACAAGAAATACTTTTTTTTAAGCTTATTTCTTTTAATGAAATGAGTTCAGGTTAGATTGCTAGTCAGTGGGTACAGCAATTATGCCTATGTATATATTCAGTGAACATCAGTATGTGAGGTTTTTTTATGAGTAATCCAAATAGTATGACAAAGAAGCTACATATATTAGTCTTAGAATAAGTATCTGAATTCTATTAAGATAATCTCTGGGTAGTTTCTAAAATTAAATAAAAGCAAGAGGAAAATAGAAGTTTGTATGGAAAATACTTGTTAACAGAAGACTGTGGCGCAAATCTTGCAGAAGGTTCTGTGCGTATTTCAGATTTGCACTAAGATGTATGTAATACTGAATTTTCATAGGATCAAGGCTTTGTGGCTAATTGATTTTGTGTCTAGAGAGCCAAATAAAAACAAATTCGTATGGATTATAATTTTCAGTGGAACAGTGCTCTGAGAGCCTTGGAAAGTAGTGCTTTATTAAATGCTAGGCACTTTTATGGAAAGAAGTTTCGAACAACAGATTTGAAAAATAGGACTTAAAGCTTGTTACTTTCAAAACTGACAGAGAAGATATTTCCACCCCCTTGTCCATTCCAGGGCTCTGGTTGCTCTCTGAGGTGTAGGGAGTAAGGGGGATAAATTCCTCCCCTGTCAGCTCGGGAGCAGGGAGAAGAGCCACCTGTCCGGCTGCTCCGAGAGCTGAGGGAACCATTGGCCCTCGCTAGCCCAGTGCATAGGGTGCCAGTATTGACCTGGAGCAGCGTAGCTGAGAGACAAGACTGAGTTTCTGGAGCCTGCTGGTTACCTGGCACTCCTGGCAAGCCAGACTCTTGAATGCAGGTCCCCACTGTGGTTTCAGCCCCTGTCCAGGTTCTCCTCATTCGCTGGGGGAAGGGGACGTGGGACATGACCCTGGCCATCACAGCCTTTAAAGGAAATGCATTAAAACGCACTTTTGTGTCTTTTCGAAGGAGTCAACATTTTCAGTTTAAGAAGTGTCAAAATATTTCCTTTTTTTTTTTCTATCTGCTTGTCAGAACTGCTTTTTTTTTTAGCAATATGCATTTTGTATGGTTTGCATTAATTTAAACTTAGGGTGTTGTTTCATACGGCGCTTGGCTTGAAGTGTGCTGCTTCTATTTCTGACTGAAAGGACTTGTGAGTCCAAAACGCTTTTTGTCTCCTGGTAGGCCTATTAAAGCTCTTCATTTCCCTACAAACATTGCATCATAAGGACTTAAAAAATAATGCATTCTGTTTGGTAGCCCTGGGAGTGCTATATATGTTTTTTTCTGACAAGCAGTCTCCGATATCTAATAAATCGCAGTTCTGATAATCTTTTGAAAAGATAAATAATACTTTTATTTTATAAATGTGTAGTGACATCCTTAACAAAAATACATTATTCAAGAAATACCAACAATATTTTAAGGTAAGTTAATGAAGATATGTTCAAATTTTGTAATAATCAAACTATTATCTGTATACAAGACTGAGGAAAATGTGTTGCTAGGTGCTGCACCATTTTTGTGATTCCTCTTGAGAATGAGTTAGCTAAAATGAAGGTGCTCTGCCAGCTTTATTTAAAGATCCATGCTTAAAAATGACTAATTTTATAGCATGTATTTTCTGTTTATGTGCCTGTCAGTTTTAAACAGCCTTTTATATGCAAATGCATGATGACAGTTCTATATTCTGTGTCATTTCTTCACTAGAGTTTTTCATGCTATTGGAATAATCCCTTAACAGATATTTATAGAGTTTTTACTGTTATTTTGACAAATCAGACATTGTTATTAAAATGATAAAAGAAAGTAATTTTAATACTTTATTGCATTGGAAGTTCTAAACTTTTAAAAAATCATGTATGTTTCCTAGCTTTATTTTAGTAAACCTTTTACAGAAGTTGGGTCTTTGTAATTGCATTTTTTGTGGTAAGAAAAATCTGTGCTTGGAACTTTTTTCTAAACAGGTGTATTACTGAAGATCCATCTTTATTGCTACTTCATTCATTTCATTGTATATGCCTATACCAAATTGTGTGTTCCAGTAAGTTAATTTAGAAATATCGTATACTCTACTAGTACTGAATTTGGCTCCTGTTGAAGATAGGTAGGTTTGCTGTAATTTTCAATGTAAACAAACTCAGGCTTATTGTCTATAATTTTTGTAGTTTGGAAAAGTTGTTACCTTACTGTGGCCAATGTGCTCACAAGGTGACAAACTGGGAGGATTTCAGCTGTACTGTCCATTGCAGTGCATGCCTAAGCAGTGGCCGAAGAGAGCACTCTGATTTCTAAAGAAAATTGTAAATTTGCCTCATCTCTAGGTAACGCTTCATGTTTTGCTACGAAGTCTAGGCATTAATTTAGTCTAAAAACAGAGATTGAGAAAACAACACAGTATTTCCATAGTCTTGAACAAAAAAAGTCATTGGCAGGTGACATAGAAAGACAGTGAAAGGACAGGCACAGTCACCTGTGTCTAATGAAGGAGGTGACATTTCAGTAAATGGCAGGTACTTAAATATATACTGTGCATTGGCAATCTCCCAGGACTGCTGATGGAAGTGTGGTTGGGGAAAGGAGCAGGGTATTGAAGAAACCAGTGCTTTGAGCTGTACCGTGAGAGCAGGAGCAGGGGCTGGCTACAAGCTTGGTGGGTGTCACCAGGCTAGCAGAAACTTTCAAAGGCCACCAGCTGCTGAAGCCACGGGCAGCTTTCAGAGCTCTTCCTGACAGATGTTGTGAAACCATATTTACCCCAGTTTATTTGCAAAATTTCTGTATTCTTTTCAGGATGTCTCTGTGTTAATGGAATTACTGGTGTGAATCTTCTGTTGTCTGAGAGCAACACCTGGACAGTTTTTCTGCCACTGTCACCCAGGAACCCTGTGTGCTTTCAAATGAACTATCAGAAAGTTCAGATTCATCTTGCCTAACTTAAGACATTTAACTTTAGATCCCCCTGTTAGAAGCAAAGTCAGTCTAACCTGCGTCTGTGGTAGAAAAGAGAGACAGAGGCAGACACTTCTGGTTTTACATGGACTGGATCAGTCCATGGATTTGCACATTGCCTTCTGTTGCCTATAGGAAGTGCACAGGGCAAGTAGACGTCTCATGAAGATGCTTAAAACGATGTGGTACAAACCTGGCCTAAGAGTCACTGGTTCATGATAAGATACTATAAATTATTAAAGTTAATATTCTAATGAGGTCCTTGTCAGGCTCAGATACGTGATAGATTGCTTCGCGATGTGATACCTTTGTATATTCATCTGAGGTGGGAGTTAGTATGGGACAAAGAGAGGGAGATTTTGTTGTGACAAACTCCCTTGTTACAGTTTATGTTTCCCATTGGATCTCATTTTACTTATTCAGTTCTTCTGAACTCCATAAGCACTTTTCTCTGTTAGGTGATGCTTCGGACATTTCCTTATTAAAGTTAACCAAATGATTGGGTTACTGTTCTGTTATTCACTTTCTATATTACTTATTTCTGACAAGACTAAAAAGTACTCAAGCTAAGAACCATGTCATCTCCTATAAAACTGCCATGTGATGCTATATAGTATAAGAACAATGGCAGAAAATTCAGTATGTACACTGGGACAGATCTGGCTACAGTTCTCAAACACGGCATTTGTTAAACAATTAGGTGTTTGTAGGGACAAACAGCCAAGACAGATAGAAAAAAAAAATCAGGCATACAGAAATGTCTACTCTGTATGTGAACGTGACTAGTTTTTATATAGAACAGGGAAATTTTAAATCCTCTCATTCATATCACACATCACAAGAACATGAAATGCTGCAGTGGTTTGTAGTTGGCTAGAACATTAAAACAAAGCAAAAGTTAGGTGCACATGCAGTTATAAATGCTTATGCCCATGCAAAGCCGGTGTTTTTGCAAGAAAGTGAGTAGTGGATGATTATGCACATCCTAGTACTTGGTCTGTTTACAGACATCAGATCTGAGGTTCTTGCAAATTTTGAGAATTTTCAGCCTGAGGAATTAATACTGGGGTGGCTTCAGGATACCTTTGTGCCTTCCTGATCCTGGCTGGAGTAGTCCACGTGAGGCTTTGCAAAGAGCCTTTGCATATACGCCCTCCCTTAGCGGGAGTAGATATTTTAAAACATATGTTACAGGCTTGAGAAAATAGTTAGGACATTTTGGCTTTAACATTGTTAAACATGTTGCGTAGAATCTGGACTGTTCTATGGCTGCTGTTTATCAAATAAAAACTAAGGATTTTCTTAGCCCTCCATTTAACCACACTTGTAGCTCACGTTGTTATAGGAACATACTTTCCATATTTTCTGCAAACCTTTTGAGAGCAGTTTTGTAAAATGCATCCATGTAATTAAAAAAAAAACAAACCAAAGAAACAAACCAAATTCAAACCCTACACCAGATGCTGTACATTACATCATTTATTTTCCTTTTAAAAAATCCCCTACATGCTTTTTTACTGTGACTGCTTCTTACAAAAGAAGTGTGAAGACCATGTATTAATTCACTAAAGATTCAGTAATCCATTTTCCTCATGTCCAAGAAACCCCACCTTTCCATTTTACACCCTGAAGACACATAAACAATAGAAGTACTGACAAATTATTCTAAACTCTGCAGCACTGTTTTTAAAATTTTAACTAATGAAGGGCTGCTATAGAAAGTTCAGATTTACATGAGCAGGTACACAGAAGTTGCCTGGCCTGACAAATGTTTTGCTGCCCTAGCTCTGGCCTCCCTTGAGGGTGCTGGTCACTGTTTTCTTGCACTGTTTTAATCTGTGCTGTTGCCAGAGCTGGATGGGGAGCACTAATCATAATGGTCTGAAATGAGTTGGTGACTGCATCATCTCCTTTTCCTCTTCACAGCCAGCTTTCCCCCACTCAGGGTCTCTCAGTACACAGGATTAATTTTCTAGCAGTGAAGAGCTAGAAAGCAGCTGGCTTCATCTGCTTTTCAGGCTCCAAGGAGCGGATGGTTAGGCTGCAGACCTGCATTTCATGATTGGTGGTGTGTCACCCTGTGGTGGACAGATGAAGGATTTGATTCAGCCACCAGATAGGAAAACAGCTGGATTGGACTAATCCCAACACTCCATCTCAAAAGCCTGAGAAGTGTCCACGTGTCAGCTGCTCTGTGGGCCAATTGGTAGTCTTTGTCACTTAAATTTGACTGGGGCCCATCCATTTTATCCAGAGGTAGGAATAAGTTACACCAGTTCACACCCATGTATTCCTGATGAATGTACATAAAGCTACAAAATACTTGTCAGCGTTCGCAGGGTCAAAAGGGAACTTTACTGTTAAAGGTTACTTTGGCTGAGATCAAAAAATGCCTCTTTTATCTCTCTCTCAACAATATCCATAAGATAGGCTACCGATATGCTTGGATGCTCTGTTTTCAGTCTTCTGCAACCTTCAGCATGTGCCTTTGCTATGGCTGTCAAGATTCAAAGGAAAGGAGGCAGGATTTGGAGTAGAGATCTTAGAAATGTTACGTGGGTCCTGGGGAAGGTGGCAGTGACACCCAAATCATTGTGATCCAGCCTCTCATCTTTTTATCTGAAACTGCCCTAACTGGGGTTCTTATCTCTTATGTGCAAGAGTTACAAGATAAGACTAGCTCTGTAACCCACGCGGCAGCCACAGTTTATGCCTAGAGTATGTTTATGTGAGCTGGAGATAAAAATTGCAGTCTGCTGTTTGGTCCCATACAAAGTTATCTTTATTTTGCTATTGGTGACACCTTCAAGTGGTTGCTTGAGGAGTGAAAAAAAAAAAAAGGTAAATCCCAAGACTAGTACAAATGTATTTTTAAATATTCATTTTTAATAAATATTTTCATGATATCCAATTGATCCCACGATTAGCCACAGAACATATAAGCAAGCTAACATGCAAATTTAGGCATACTGTGGCCAGACTTTACATAGGCATAAACGGCATCTGGAGAAAGCCCTGGTTCCTCCTATTGTCAATGAGCCAGTTTTGCTAAGCATCATACAAGTGAAAATTGCACTGTCTTTTCCACATCTTTAAGCCCAGTAAAAAGGCAAGGTCTCAGCAGCCCTCCAGGGGCTCCTGCACCATGCAAGACTTATAATATATATAACACTTATAAAAGGGCAGCTACAACAGTAACGTTGAGCCTGACTCTTACTTCATTTATATCAATTTCTGTTGTACTGTTGAATCCGATGGCCTTTTAGTACACTGTGGTTACATGGATGTAAACAAAAGAAGAATCTGCCCAGAATCTATCACACTATATGCATACAATCAGATTGTCAATATTCAGCTCATATATGTGCAACAAAGTTGAGGGCAGAAAGGTTACTGTGTCTGTCCTGGCTCTGAGGAGTGCAGGGGACTAAGATGCCAGAGTGCCTCGGTGCACAAAAAACCACCATCCTACACATACTTGAAAGTCTGGTGCTTGTACATATGTGCTTAAATGGAGCTCTGGCTTGGGGGTTCTCTAGCCTTGAAAATCATATTACATAGATGCTGATCGTGCTTGTTCAAATAATCACAGCTTCCATAATTGCAAAGTAGACTGTGATTCATTCTTCCATTTTTGGCACCAGGTGAAATGCTTCGTTTTGGTCACCTGAGATTCCCTGGCTAGTTAGCGAAAAGGCATGATCACACTCAAAGTCAAGATTTCAAATATTCAGGATTTAGTTGGGCTGAATTATTTTCTGATTGTCTTTCTCTTTGTGTTTACTATTTGAAGACTTTTCTTTGAAAAAGTGGAGTTGCCTCCCTTTTGTATCTACAAGAATTGTTTCACACTCTTTTGCTTTCAGCTGGAAAAAGGCAACAGAAGAGCTGTTCTGCTGAGCTAGGAAGGGTATTTTTGTTGGCTAGTCTTTACTTCCCCTTAAAACAGAAACTCCTAGAGGGGGTCAGAGCAATTATCCACTTCTTGAAGACCTAGGAATAAGGGTGAGAGCCTTCAGCCTGTCGCACATTTTACAGGATAACGCAAATGCAGAAAATTTTAAAGTGGTGGTAATTGTGTATCTTGGGATGGGGTTTGACCTGAGCATGTGGGGAAGGAGTATTTCAACTGCTTTGGATACATTTTATTGGAAATTTAGAGCATCAGATTAAATGGCTTTAAAATACAACGTGCTATTGTCAGTTTGGGGTTTTTTTTAAAAACCGATAGAAACCTAAGGTCAGCAGTTGTGCTGAAATTTTCTAGGGCTGTCTTGTGTGTATTGAGAATTGAAAAACAGCAACAGTGGAATAATCCCATCATTTAGCACAGTATACTGATTTTCTCAAACAGTTATGTAAGATGAATAAAACATTTTAATTTATACTTATTGATGTATATACTAAGAATTGTCTACAGGTAGTACAGTTCTGGTTTGAAAGAATACAGGGTATCTTATATGCTTCCACTTTAATAATAGTTTTGGTGGCTCCGAATGGCTACATATGGGTAGTTCTCTGCTTCTTCACTTCTGGGGGGTTCAGTCGTACACTGATGTTTTGTTCCACGGTGGGAAGGAAATGAAGTATTCCCAACACCGAATGTTGTTACATGCCTGCGTTGGGAGGTTCCACATGTGATTCATGGAGAGGAAGCTCTCAGAACAATTCAAAATTCAGAACAGAGTTCAATTTATTCTGTCTGAATTGCCATCTAAAGGAGCTTCTCTCTTTCTCTCTTCACTGTGTAAATAGTACATAGACACTCCTCCTAATTTAAACTGTTAAAGTTACAAGCTAAGATTTGCCGGGCTGCGGGCAGTCTGCGTACTTGCTATCATTGTCTTGTAAGAGGGAAACTGTGCAGATGGGTCTGGTTTTCTGACACACAAATAGTGCAACACATTAAGAAAGCTAGTTTAGTCTCTAAGCCATACAGTCCTCGAGCCTTCTGTAGGTCTTGTAATTCATTAGGATGGTAATTTTTTACAAGGACTGTAGCTCATTAGAAATTGGACTGAAACTTGGAATATTACTGCCCATCAAACAGCTTCTGCCAGCAATAATTCCTGGGTGTCACTGACCTGGGGCAGATTTGTACCGTTGCCCTAGAGCTTCATATACCATTACTCATATCTCAAATCCATAAAGCTATAGGTAATGTTTGTTCTTGAAACACTTTCAAACTGGGAAGTAAGTTTAAATATCTGTTTTAATTCTTGTTCCTGTAGTATTTGAA